>NW_026880249.1:0-30126 GCF_032173495.1 Musca vetustissima
ACATCGAAATTGACAGAGAAGGAGAAAAAAATAACTCAAACAAAAACCAATAACGATTTTATAGCCGTCAAACGAACAAGACATAACTGGTTTTTGTTATGGCTTGCCTTTTTTGTCTAAAACGGAGATATAAAGTTTTGGAAATAGGGAGTATTTCTCTTTGTTTTTTTCACAGCCAAAAATGAAAAAAAATCCCGCACAACTACCATAACAAAGGTCAGTGCTATTAACAACAACAACAATAGACACTGATAGACATAGGAAGGATAATACTCACACCATTACATGCAGGGTCCACACAATGCTGGTAAATTGGGATGTGACTTTCGAATTGACAGTAATTCCCCATTGCAAACTTTTTTCGGAGGGACGAAAAATATTTGTTTTTTTAAGGGGAGCTACAAACGAATTTTTTCTACAAAACCAAAAAATGGCAATCAAATATTTAAAAAAAAATCAATCCTTTGTTGGGACCAGTATAGTCGAAGAGGGCCGACCACATGATACCCTACACAACTTCCACGAAAATCTACCTTTGTGTGGTTCTGAGTATGGGTAATATTTCGTGATAGTTCACCCTCTTGAAATATTACTTATATCCAGTACAGACCTTATAATTAATTTTCCAGATTCTTATCACCGTGGGTTGTGTTGTCATGTTCGGCTTTCAATTCTGGCCAATAGATCGACTCAAAAAAAAACAAATTTAAGTTTTCGGTACACTTCATCCCAAAATCATTATCTGATAATCACCGAATTATGGAATTATAGGCGTTTTCCATGACCATAACTGGAACCTCATGGAACATTTCAAAGCGATCAGAATTCACGCGTGATAGTGCGATTTTTTTATTTTTGGCTGGAAGACTACAAGTGGCTATCGTTAGAGCAATCCAGCTCAAGGAAGTGAACGGAAGAAAACAGCAACATCAGCAGAAATGGTTCGAAAAGTAAAGAAGCGACTTGATCGAAACCCGCATCGCAATGGCCGAAAAATGGCCCGTGAGCTGAACATGTCGCAATATTCCATTCGGCAAATATTGAAAAATTAACTCGGGGTAAAGCCATTGAAATTTCACAAAGTGCAAGAACTTACACCACAACAGTAAGAAACCAGTAAGGAAAAAAGTAAAGTCGGACTGGGCCGACTATATGATACCCTTCACCACTTTGGGTATATTCCGCATATGTATCCTAAAGTCAAAATTATATATGGAACCTATGCTATATCTATATCTGAACCGATTTCAAGGAAACTTATCAGAGATTAATTTATATTAACTTCAGTACGTTGTGTCAATCGTCCTAGCTATGGATCGTTAGTGCACCATTTACTTAAAATCGGACGAAATATATATATATATATATATATAGGTGTATGTAAATCTGAACTGATTTTCACGAAACTTTGCACACATCATTCTAGCTTTAAATCAGTACGCTATCCCAAAATCGAAAGATATATGGGGACTTTGGTGCACTATTTAGATAAAATCGGACGAAAATATATATGGGAGCTATATCTTAATCTGAACCGATTTCCACGAAACTTTGCACACGTCTTTCGAGACTTAATTCAGTACGCTATGCCGAAATTCGTGCAAATCGAAAGATTTTCAGGTACATTGGTGCACCATTCACCTAAAATCGAGCGAAACTATATATGGAAGCTATATCTAAATCTGAACCGATTTTCAGGAAACTTAGCACACATCATTTTAGACTTAATTCAGTACGCTATGCCAAAATTCGTGCAAATCGATAGATTTTCAGGGACTTTGGTGCCCCATTTTACAAAAATCGGGCGAAACTATATATGGGAGCTATAACTAAATCTTAACCGATTTTCACGAAACTTAGCGCACATCATTTTAGACTTAATACAGTGCGCTATGCCAAAATTCGTGCAAATCGAATGATTTTCAGGGACTAAAATCCAAAAATCGGACAAAAATATATATCTAAATCTGAACCGATTTTTCCCAATTTCAATAGGGTTCGTCCTTGGGCACTTATTTGGCCCAAGGACGAATCCTGTGTCAAATTTCAGCCAAATCGGATTATAAATGCTATCTGTACTTTGTTTTAACATCAACAACGGATGGACGGACGGACATGCATAAATCGACTCAGAAAGTGATTCTATGCATATTCTCAAAAGGAACCATGTGTCTATCTCGTTTCCTTTTGCCTGTTACAAACATATGCACAAAGACATAATACAGTGTGGTGAAGGGTATAAAAATAGACTCAAAAGAGCTAAAGTGTTGCATCGCTTGGCCGAATTTGATGAAGAGCCGAATTTGGTTTTCTCCGATGAAACAACATTCGTTGTCCAGAAGTTTGTAAACAAACAAAAATTATCGTGTTTACTTGCCACAGAGGTCAGCTGAAAATGTGCATCTTCGGTTGACCTCCCGAACTCAAGCGCCGGCCAAGGTGATGGTGTGGGCTGCCATAACAGCCCATGGTCACTCTCCGTTCGTATTATCGCGAAAATATTCTGGAGGGTATATTAAAGTCTTGGGCACGCAAACAAAATGAGGTTCCTCGTTCCATTTCCAGCGCACAATGGCAACAAAAATCTCCGGGTACCAATCCGTTGGACTATTTCGTCTGAAACATTTTGAACAGCAGGGATGGCACTAAAAATACCAAAGTCTCGATCAGCTCAAGCAAGCATTTTGCCGGGAATGGGCCAAAATACCGCAGAGCAACATTCGGGCAACGTGTGACGGTTTCATTGGCCGTTTGAAGACCATAATTCGTGCCAATGGTGACCAATTCGAACATATCTGGAGTTTTTCTGAAATTTGATGCTATTTCCGACATTTTTGTATACCCTCCACCATAGTATGGAGTGTATATTAATTTTGTCATTCCTTTTGTAACTCATCGAAATATTCATTTCCGAACCTATAAAGTATACATATTCTTGATCAGGGTTAAGTTCTAAGACGATCTACCCATGTCCGTCCGCCCGTTTGTTGTAATCACGCTGTCTTCTGAAGGAATTGAGATAGGGTGCTGAAATTTTGCATAGGTTTGTCTTTTGTCAGAAGGCAGGTCAAGTTCGAAGATGGGATATATCGGTCCACGTTTAGGCATAGCTCCCATATAACAGTACCGCCCCAATTTTCGGTATTTTGGGGTTCTTGAGTGCGTTTTCCTACCGAATACGCAATGTGGTATTTTGTAGTTGTATATGGTAAAAAATCTCCCCACCAAAAATTATTCATATTCGCCCCCTTTTTGGGGTAGTCCCCAAATAACCCCCTTTCTACACCCTTCACCACACTGTAGTACAGGGTATTATGTCTTTGTGCATATGTTTGTAACAGGCAAAAGGAAACGAGATAGACACATGGTTCCATTTGAGAATATTCATAGAATCACTTTCTGAGTCGATTTACGCCTGTCCGTCTGTCTGTCCGTCCATGTATTTTTGTGAACAAAGTACAGGTCGCATTTATGATCCGATTTGGATGAAATTTGGCATAGATCACTTATTTGGCCCAAGGACGAACGCTATTGAAATTGGGAAAAATCGGTTCAGATTTATATATAGATCCCATATATATCTTCGTCCGATTTAAGGTAAATGGGGCACCAAAGTCCCTCTATGTATTCCGATTTACACGAAATTTGGCACAGAGTACTGAATTAGGTCCAGAATTATGTGTGCTAAGTTTCAAGAAAAGCGGTTCGGATTTAGATATAGCTCGCATATATATATTTTCGTCCGATTTACGGTAAATGGGACACCAAAGTTCCTCTGTATCTTTCGATTTGCGCGAAATTTGGCACAGAGTACTGAATTAGGTCCAGAATGATGTGTGCCAAGTTTCGAGAAAATCGGATCAGATTTAGAAATATCTCCCATATATATTTTCGTCCGATTTAATGTAAATGGTGCACCAAAGTCCCTATATATATCTTTCGATTTGCACGAAATTTGGCACAGCGTAATGAATTAGGTCTAGCATGAAGTGTGTTAAGTTTTCTGAAAATCGGTTCAGATTTTGATATAGCTCCCATATATATTTTCGTCCGATGTTAGGTAAATAGTGCACCAAAGTCCCTATATATATCTTTCGATTTGCACGAAATTTGGGATAGCGTAATAAATAAGGTCTAGAATGTTGTGTGCAAAGTGCAAGGAAAATCGGTTCAGATTTAGATATAGCTCCCATATATAGCTTGGCCCGATTTTAGGTAAATAGTCCACGAAAGTCCCTGAAAATCTTTGGATTTGCACGAAATTTGGCACAGCGTAATGAATAAGGTGTAGAACGATGTGTGTAAAATTTCGTGAATATCGGTTACGATTTAGATATAGCTCCCATATATAGTTTCGGCCGATTTTAGTTAATTGGAACACCAAAGTGTGTTCCAATTAACTAACTGATGTGTGCAAAGTTTCGTGAACATCGGTTCAGATTTAGATATAGCTCCCATATATATTTTCGTACGATTTTATGTAACTGGTGCACCAAAGTCCCTTTATACCTTTCGATTTGTATGCATTTTGGTATAGCTTCGTAAAAAGATCCATAGCTAGGCCGATTGACACAACGTACTGATGTAATATAAATTAGTCTCTGGCAAGTTTCCCCGAAATCTGTTCAGATATAGATATATAACAAAAACGTGTCGTCTGTTAGGATACATATGTAGAATATACCCAAAGTGGTGAAGGGTAGCATATAGTCGGCCCAGTCCGACTTTACTACTTTCCTTACTGGTTTAAATTAAAATAGTTATCTAATTTGTTCCGCGTTTTGGGTTTGGTTCTAAGAGTATGTTGTAATCATTTCACCTGCGGAGGATATCGAGATAAAAATCTAGAACGTAAAATTCGATAACGATCTATATATGAACTATAACCCGCATTTAGGCCCTGTGTGGGAGATACCAGAAGGAGTGGACCGATATTCTCCATCTTCGAACTTGACCTAGGACCTATTTGAACTTGGAAGAAATAATAAGATTGGCAATGTTTGGATGAAATCAAAATTTTCTGAAACAAATTTGGTCCAAAGAAACATGGGGGTCTAGAACCAATATTTCCATGAGGCACCTTTTCACCTAGTCAAAGTTTATACACGCTGAAAATTTCTGAAATTTATATTATGGTTTACATAATCGGTTTGTAGAAATGTCGGTACAGGTCCACTTTTTGGTATTTTCCCTATATTTTCATTTCAAGTACCTGTCAGTATATCTATGGTGGGGGGTATCCAAAGTTCCGCCCGGCCGAACTTAACGCTTTTTCACTTGTTTTATCTCACCCTGTATATACACTAGAGAATACACATTGTGTAATTCTTCACACCAAAGTCAGGGTGCATTTGACCCGCTAAATATTGACCGATCTCTCTTTGGCCCAATCCCAAAAAATTGCGATGTTTGGGCCAAAATTGCGGTCTCTGGAGCGACCAGAAAAACTCACAAAAATTAAGTATTTGGTCCTTTTCATCCTCTAAATATTATCCGATCATTAGCAAAACCAATAGAGGCCTTCATTGGGCCAAATCCATCCTACAGGCAAATTTTCGTGAAGAGTGGACCATAACTGTGGCCTATATCGTGTTTACAAAATATAATGGACAGACGGACGGACACACATATCTAGATTGACTCGGCTAGTCGAGATATGACGATCGGTATACTTAAAGGTGGGTCTGGGACCAATATTTCGCGGCGTTACAAACTTTTGGGGCTGCACAAAGCTATGATACCCTGACAACATAGTTGTGTAGGGTATAAAAATCCATGCCTTATGTGGGTTCCATAAAATATATCCGCTACTCACCAACACGATGTTTGTTATTTAAATTGAAATTTGAAACACGTCCCCTTAAAAATTCCACCACTTCCCAAAACAACCCCCGTAGCAGCAGCAGCCTGGCAAATATAATCACCGAACATCTTTAACAACATCATAACTGGATTTCATGTAATTTGTAACTGTATTTTAATTTTTGGTCGAACTGTTGCTTCAATTAGGCACATTCGGCGATACTGACCGATACTGCTGCTGCTGCTGACTGCTCATGTTCGAACAGCTTGTTCAACAACATTTGTGGGGTCGTGGTTTGGGGGGCTGTGTCCTTGTTGGTGTGCTGGGGTTTCATTTGTTGGCTGCCGTTGCTAGCTGTGGCTACAGCCGCTGCTCCTGCATTTGTTGTCCTCCATGCGATATCGTGAAAACAAAATTGACCAATATTGACCAAACAAACACCCGAGATATACAGATTAAATAAACTCCTGCAGCAATGCAACCGAACCAACCGAGCGACCAACCAAACTCGATCCACAACATGACCAAAACCGAACATTGGCAGGCATTGATAACCTTCGAACGTATACAACAGCTATACGCAGAGGTACACACACAAACACATACTCTGCCACAACGACATATTATCCGCTGTCATTCCGCGTTCAAACACACACACACTCGCATTCACTCACACATTCATACAGGCAAATTCATTTCCATAAAATGCACGACCTGCAAATTGTGGAGAAGGGAATGAAATGGAAAATTTGTCGAAAATCCTTTAAATTTAATCCACTGCATTGTCAAATACCTTGACGAAGGGAAACATACAAAAACAACAACAAACTGGAGTACTTGAAAAAAATATTTTTTTTTTTTTTAAATCCACTCTAGACCTCATTCCGTACGCTATGCCCAATATAGTGCAAATCGAAGGATACAAATGGACTTTGGTGCACTACTTACCTAAGATCGGAAGAAAATATATATGGGAGCAATATCTAAATCTGAACCGATTTTCACGAAACTTTACACACATCACTCTATACCTCATTCCGTACGCTGTGTTCAATTTCGTGCAAATCGAAGGACTTTGGTGCACTATTTACCTAAAATCGGACGAAAATATATATGGGAGCTATATCTAAATGAGAACCGATTTTCACGAAATTTAACACACATCGTTTTACACTTGATTCAGTATGATATGCCAAATTTCGTGCAAATCGAAGGATATATAGGGACTTTGGTGCACTATTTGCAATAAATCGGACGAAAATATACATGGGAGCTATATCTAAATCTGAACCGATTTTCACGAAATTTAACACACATCGTTTTAGACTTAATTTAGACCGCTGTGTCAAAGTTCGTGTAAATCGGAGGATAAATAGGGGCATTGTTGCACTATTTACCATAAATCGGACGATAATATACATCGGAGCTATATCTAAATCTGAACCGATTTTCACGAAATTTAACACACAACGTTCTGGACTTAATTCAGTACGCTATGTCAATTTTCGTGCAAATAGAATGATATATAGGGACTTTGGTGCACCATTTACCTTAAATCGGACGAAAATATATGGGAGCTATATCTATATCTGGATCGAAACATAACCCACATCACTCTAGACTTAATTCAGTATGATATGCCAAATTTCGTGCGAATCAAAGGATATATAGGGACTTTGGTGCACCATTAACATAAAATATACATGGGAGCTATATCTAAATCTGAACCGATTTTCACGATATTTAACACACATCGTTCTGGACTTAATTCATTACGCTGTGCCAAATTTCGTGCAAATCGAAGGATATATAGGAACTATTTACCTTAAATCGGACGAAAATATATATTGGAGCTATATCTAAATCTGAACCGATTTTCATGAAATTTAACACACACCGTTCTAAACCTAATTCAGTAGGCTGCACCAAATTTCGTATAAATCGAAACATACTTAGGGAATTTGTTACACCATTTACCTTAAATCGGACGAATATATATATGGAAGCTATATCTCAATTTGAACCGATTTTTACGAAATTTAACACACATTTCGTGTCCCCCTTTGGAATTTTTTTCCTTTAAAAAATCCTTTATATCCTTTTGGAAATTAACCAAGATTTATGATTGCTAATCATTTATTGAAATCGTAGAGGCAAAAAACATCTCTTGACCAAAGTGTAAATGAAATTTTACCACACACACACATACGAAAATATATATGGGAGCTAGATATATAAATCTGAACCGATTTTCCCGAAACTCACCACTCATCATTCTATAGTCAATTCAGTACGCTATGCCAAATTTCGTGAAAATTGAAGGATATATAGGAACTATTTACCTTAAATCGGACGAAATTATATATTGGAGCTATATCTAAATCTGAACCGATTTTTACGAAATTTAACACACATCGTTTTAGACTTAATTCAGTATGCTATGCCAAATTTCGTGCAAATCGAAGGATATATAGGAACTATTTACCTTAAATCGGACGAAAATATATATTGGAGCTATATCTAAATCTGAACCGATTTTCATGAAATTTAACACACATCGTTCTAAACCTAATTCAGTAGGCTGCACCAAATTTCTTATAAATCGAAACATACTTAGGGAATTTGTTACACCATTTACCTTAAATCGGACGGACATATATATGGGAGCTATATCTAAATTTGAACCGATTTTCACGAAATTTAACACACCAAATTTCGTGCAAACTTATTTTTCCCCCCGTTGGAATTTTTTTCCTTTAAAAAAATCCTTTATATCCTTTATGGAAATCTAACCAAGATTTATGATTGCTAATCATTTATTGAAATCGTAGAGGCAAAAAACATCTCTTGACCAAAGTGTAAATGAAATTTTACCACACACACACACACACATGCGGCCAAAAAATACACACAGCCTTATTCACACCCACATACACACACACACATCCGCACACCCACACTGTGAGCAAACATCAATTTACACCAAACATATTGGCTTTGATTGAATGGCAACAACATATTCATGGAGGACTTTCCGAACCAATGAACACCATTACCACCAATCAGAGGACGTTTTACACCCTGGGTAATACATCGTGACCATCAGCATCACCACCACTTATCACAACAGAGCCTTGATTCAGTTACATACTCTGAGGTCTGCGGATGAGGGTGTAGCTGTGGTGGGGGTTGTGGTGGGGGGGTAGTGGTCTTCCGATAGTAGACTCCAAATAAATGCCAGGGTATTTTGGTATGACTGCAACCTGATACTCGGCCGCAAAATACCAACAACGAATTGGAATGAAATTGAAAGGAAAAAAATGCTTGAGGTTCGCCATCCACAAACACACACACAAACACAGGCAGGCAGACAGGCAGAGATGATGCAGAAGAATAAGCTGTAGATGCATCTGGAAAAAAATCGAGTGAAAAATATAACGAAAATCTTTCGGTTGCTGGATCCTCCTCACACTCCACTCCCCATCTCTTTCCCTTGACATCATGGTGGTGGTGGTTGGTGATGGTTATCGTGTAACTAAATGCATGTCAATTCTCTCGTAAGCCACTGCAGCGGCAACAGTGTTTCGGAGCCATCGTCCTTTCATCCTTCCCATCCCCCACCCTCCCCAGTGGATCTGATGATGGCCTGGTTTTTGAAGTGTATAAAAGCTTAAGCTATTTCACGTGTTTCGCTTCGCCTGTACTCAAGCGTTGATAATCAATGTTGTTTAACGTGGCCAATCTGTGTACTCGTAACATCTCCCCTACTGCGAAACCCTTTGCCATCAGCCTGCATTGTGGCCTGACTGACATCCATAGAAAATTCTGACTTGCTGGGTGTTTGTGTTGTGCTGGCTTGGCTTGGTTGGCGGGCCCCTGGGTGTTTCATGGCATTACATTTTGGGTGTTGCATTACTAATAATGTTTTCCAATAAATTTCCGTTTTGTAAAAGCGAAAATCCTTTACTTTCTACATCATCAATGCAAATTCTCTACATCGTTGTTGTTGTTGTTAGTGTGGAGAGCTGTAGCTGTCCCCTAACGAGTCAACATACCAACATTAGCATTATCATCATCAACAGCGTACATCAACAGCGAGTCCTGATCATCATCAATCGCTTAATAAAGGCAAAAATATAAAAAAAAAAACAGTGAGCGGAGCAGTATAGTCGGACGGGGCCGACCATATGATACCCTACACAACTACCACGAAAATCTAACTTTCTGCGGTTCTATATTCTGAGCATGGGCAATATTTCACGATATCTGAACCATCTAGAGGTCAATAAATATTACTAATGTTCAGTTCAGAACTCCTAATTATTTGTCCAGATTCCCTTCACCGTGGGTTATGCTGTGATGTTCGGCTTCCAATTGTGGCCTATAGATCGACTCGAAAAACATACAAAAAATTAAGTTTTCGGTCCACTTCATCCCAATAATATTATCTGATCATCACCGAAAATTATAGGCGTAGTACTTGACCATAACTGGAACCTCATGGAACATTTGAACGTGATCACCGCTATATTTCCGACCTCCAATGTGGTAATGGGTTACTAAATAATATCTGAATACGTCCGCACTTGTAAATATTTAAGTGTAACTTCCACATCCGAGTCCATAGGACAATATAATTGGTATCTCTTTAAAGGTCAACCACTCCTCTTGGATATACTATCTACTTCCCGGGTCTATGTCCTTCAGGACAAGTAAATATATACGATATAGAATACAAATTTTGTCATTTTTCACACAAAAGTCAGGGTGCATTTGACCCGCTAAATATTGACCGATCCTTATCAAAGCAGACATGGCAATTCTTTAGCCCAATCCCCTTCTCCTTGTAAAAATTAGCAATGTTTGGGCCATAATTGCGGCCTCTGGAGCGACCAGAAAATCAGACAAAAATAAAGTTGTTTCATACCCTAAATATTAACCGATCTTTACCAAAAACCACTAGGGTCTTCATTGGGCAGAACCCATCCTACATGTAACATTTCGTGAAGATTGGTCCATAACTGTGGCCTGTATCGTGTTTACAAATTATAATGGACAGACGGGCGGACGGACGGACACACATGTCTAGATCGACTCAGCTAGTCGAAAACGGAGGGTCTTGTACCAATATTTCGCGGCGTTACAAAATTTTGGGGCTGCACAAAGCTGTAATACCCTGGCAACATAGTTGTGTAGGGTATAAATATGCAGGTCTTGGATAGGCCCTTAAAAAACATATTAAAACCAGTAAGGAAAGTAGTAAAGTCGGACTGAGCCGACTATATGATGCCCTTCACCACTTTGGGTATATTCTACATATGTCTCTTAACAGACGTCACGTTTTTGTTATATATCTATATCTGAACCGATTTCAGGGAAACTTGCCAGAGACTAATTTATATTATTCCAGTACGTTGTGTCAATCGGCATAGCTATGGATCTTTTCACGAAGCTTAGCAACATCATTCTAGACTTAATTCAGTACCCTATACCAAAATTCGTGCAAATCGAAAGAGATATGGGGATTTTGGTGCACCAATTATATAAAATCGGACGAAAATATATATGGGAGCTTTATCTAAATCTGGACCGATTTTCATGAAACTTGGCACACATTATTATAGACGAAATTCAGTAAATTATGCCAAATTTCGTGCAAATCGAAAGATATATAGATGCTTTGGTACACCATTTACCTAAAATCGGACGAAAATATATATGGGAGCTATATCTAAATCTGAACCGAATTTCACGAAACTTTGCACACATCATTCTGGACTTAATTCAGTATGATATGCCAAATTTCGTGCCATTCGAAAGATATATAGGGACATTGGTGCACCATTTACCTTAAATCGGACGAAGATATATATAGGAGCTATATCTAAATCTGAACCGATTTTCAGGAAACTTAACACACATCATTCTAGACCTAATTCATTACGTTGTGCCAAATTTCGTGCAAATCGAAAGATATATAGGGACTATGGTACACCATTTACCTTAAATCGGACAAAACTACAGGGTTGCCCATATTCGACGGACCCATGTTTTTATACCCTTCACCACACTGTGGTACAGGGTATTATGTCTTTGTGCATATGTTTGTAACAGGCAAAAATAATCGAGATAGACCCATGGTTCCTTTTGAGAATATGCATAGAATCACTTTCTAAGTCGATTTATGCATGTCCGTCCGTCCGTCTGTCTGTCTGTCTGTCCATGTTAAATTGTAAACAAAGTACAGGTCGCATTTATGATCCGAATTGGATGAAATTTGGCATAGGTCACTTATTCGGCCCAAGGACGAACCCTATTGAAATTGGGAAAAATCGGTTCAGATTTAGATATAGCTCCCATATATATATTTAACCGATTTAATGTAAACGGTCCCTATATATCTTTCGATTTGCACGAAATTTGGTACAGGCTAATCATTTAGGCCTATAATGATGTCTGCCAAGTTTCGTGAAAATCGGTCCAGATTTAGATATAGCTCCCATATATAGTTTCGTCCGATTTCAGGTAAATGGTGCCCCAAAGTCCCTATATATCTTTTGATTTGCACGAAATTTGGCACAACGTACTGAATTAAGCCTAGAGTGATGTCTGCCAAGTTTCGAGAAAATCGGTCCAGATTTAGATATAGCTCCCATATATAGGTTCGTCCGATTTCATGTAAATGGTGCCCCAAAGTCCCTATATATCATTCGATTTCCACGAAATTTGGCATAACGTACTGAGTTGAGCCTAGAATGATATCTGCCAAGTTTCATGAAAATCGGTCCTGATTTAGATATATCTCCCATATATAGTTTCGTCCGATTTCATGTCAATGGTGCCCCAAAGTCCCTATATATCTTTCGATTTGCACGAAATTTGGTACAACCTAATCATTTAGGTCTAGAATGATGTATGTAAAGTTTCGTGGAAATCGGTCCAGATTTAGATATAGCTCCCATGTATAGTTTCGTCCGATTTCAAGTAAATGGTACCCCTAAGTCCCTATATATCTTTCGATTTGCACGAAATTTGGCATAACGTACTTAATTGAGTCTAGAAGGATGTCTGCCAAGTTTTATGAAAATCAGTCCAGATTTCTATATAGCTCCCACTTATATATAGCTTATAGTTTCGTCCGATTTCATGTAAATGGTGCCCAAAAGTCCCAATATATCGTTCGATTTGCACGAAATTTGGTACAGCCTAATCATTTAGGTCTAGAATGATGTATGTAAAGTTTCGTGAACATCGGTCCAGATTTAGATATAGCTCCCATATATAGTTTCGTCCGATTTCATGTAAATGGTACCCCAAAGTCCCTATATATCTTTCGATTTGCACGAAATTTGGCATAACGTATTGAATTGAGTCTAGAATGATGTCTGCCAAGTTTCATGAAAATCGGTCCTGATTTAGATATATCTCCCATATATAGTTTCGTCCGATTTCATGTAAATGGTGCCCCAAAGTCCCTATATATCTTTCGATTTGCACGAAATTTGGTACAGCCTATTCATTTAGGTCTAGAATGATGTATGTAAAGTTTCGTGGAAATCGGTCCAGATTTAGATATAGCTCCCATGTATAGTTTCGTCCGATTGCATGTTAATGGTACCCCAAAGTCCCTATATATCTTTCGATTTGCACGAAATTTGGCATAACGTACTTAATTGAGCCTAGAAGGATGTTTGCCAAGTTTTATGAAAATCAGTCCAGATTTCTATATAGCTCCCACTTATATACAGCTCCCACTTATAGTTTCGTCCGATTTCATGTAAATGGTGCCCAAAGTCCCTATATATCTTTCGATTTGCACGAAATTTGGCATAACGTACTGAATTGAGCCTAGAGTGATGTCTGCCTTGTTTCGTTAAAATCGGTCTAGATTTAGATATAGCTCCCTTTTATTATAGATTGATTTTAAGTACTTGACGCACCAAGGAACCAATAGGAACAAAACGTTCTGAAATTAGTATAACGTATCCTGTGACAAGTTTGTTTGAAATCGCTTAATATTTGGCCCGATTTCAAGTAAATTGGGCATATATGTTAGTCAGTTTGACATCAAATTTTGCATAGAATTACGTAGTTGCGATTTGTAGAAGTACAGACATAGCCCAACGGATGACCTATTTATATTTGTTTGAAGTCGATTTACATACCTTATGGATAGATCTACGTAGATTCACATTTTGATAAATATCACATATTTTATTTCATTCAAGTTCATGCTAATAGTCCTGTTTAATATACCCATAGTGGTGAAGGGTATCATATAGTCGGCCCGTCCGACTTTACTACTTTCCTTACTGGTTTTTTTTTAATCAAAGAAAAAAATAAAAATTTGGCGGTTGGCAATGTTAATCATTTAAATTGTTCCAAGTAGATTTGTCTACATCAATTTTTGAATATGATATCTCTCAAATGGCCTCCTCTGGCGTTGATGACGTATTGTGCCCTTTTTGCTGCATTTTCCATCGTTTTTGCCAACATTTCGGCCGGAATAGCGGCTATTTCTTCACGAATGTTGTCCTTGAGCTCTTCTACGTTCCTTGGTTTGTTAACGTAAACCTTTGACTTCAAATTTTCCCACAAGAAGAAGTCAGGCGGCGTCAAATCGGGCGAACGCGGTGGCCAGTCCAAATCACCACTATTCGACATCAAACGGCCCGGAAACAAATTCTTCAGAAAATCGATTGTTATGCGACTTGTGTGCGGTGGAGCGCCGTCTTGTTGAAACCAAAACTACCTCATACGCTTTCGACGAATAATTGGCATTACAAAATTGGTCATCATGTCGCGATAACGCTCCCGATTGATGGTAACAGCATGACCATTTTCATTTCATGGAAGAAAAACGGCCCAATGACCGTTTTCGCACTAACGCCGCACCAAACTGTGACTTTTTCGTCATGAAGAGACACTTCTTGAATCTCCGGAGGATTTTCAGTGTCGTAAAAACGGCAATTTTGCTTATTTACGGTTCCATTCAATGTGAAATGGGCTTCATCGGACATGATAATTTTGTTGCAAAATTGCTCGTCATCTTCGGCCATTTCGATGACTCTTTGGGCCCATTCCAATCGACGAGGCTTGTCCGCAGGCAACATTCTTTGCGTCAATTGAATTTTGTACGGGAACAAATGCAAATCAATGCGAATAATCCGTTGTAAAGTGGACCGAGTCATGCCCAACTGCTGAGAACGGCGTTTTTGGGATGTTCTTGGGGACCTCTCAACACTGGCTCGTACGCCAGCGATATTCTCGGCCGATCGCCTTGGTCGTCTTTTATATGGCCTCTTTGGATTAGAAAGAGCCTTACCAGTCGAAAATTTTTCATATAAACGCTTAATGGTGTTCTTAGAAGGCGAACTTCTCACATTCGCGTGGCGTGTATTAGTTCATTGTAAAAATCTGCTTGGACTGACGCTTCAAACACGGTATGTCATTAAGCGACGTGACATCTCTGTCAAATGTTATGGCGTTGTCAGATGGGTCCGTCGAATATGGGCAACCCTGTATATATGGGAGCTTTTTCTATATCTGAACCGATTTTTCCCAATAGGGTTCGTCTTTGGGCTGTGCCAAATTTCATCCAATTCGGATCATAAATGCGACCTGTACTTTGTTTACAATTTTACATGTACAGACGAACAGACGGACGGACGGACATGCATAAATCGACTCAGAATATGATTCTATGCATATTCTCAAAAGGAACCATGGGTCTATCTCGATTATTTTTGCCTGTTACAAACATATGCACAGAGACATAATTCCCTGTACCACAGTGTGGTGAAAATCCATGCCTCTTTGAGGACCTTAGAAAAATATGTTACAAAAAAATCCACGCCTTGTTTCCTAAATTTAAATTAGATTTCCCATATATATTGAATATTAAATTATTTGCATTATTTAGCCCTAATATTGGCGCGCTTTGTGTGCAATTGTGTGTATCGCCTGGCCTAGCCCATCCGGTTAGTTGCCAGTTTTATGCATTGTAATTTTCATATAATAATCTGCAAATTGTGTTATGCAAATAAATGACTGGATGGCGGCGGCGGCGATGGCCTGTAAATGCCAATAATTTTTAATAGTCATCGTTAGGCCAATGAGGACCGTCATAAAAATCTAATATGAAATTTTTTTAGAATATCAGAATATTTATACCCTTCACCACACTGTGGTACAGGGTAGTATGTCTTTGTGCATATGTATGTAACAAGCAATAGGAAACGAGATAGACACATGGTTCCATTTGAGAATATGCATAGAATCACTTTCTAAATCGATTTATACATGTCCGTCTGTCCGTCCGCCCGTCTGTCCCTGTTAAATTGTAAACAAAGTACAGGTCGCATTTATAATCCGAATTGGATGAAATTTGGCATAGGTCACTAATTTGGCCCAAGGACGAACCCTATTGAAATTGGGAAAAATCGGTTCAGATTTAGATATAGCTCCCAAAAATATATGTTCGTCCGATTTAACGTAAATGGTGTACCAAAGTATCTATATATTTTTCGATTTGCACGAAATTTGGCACAACGTAATGAATTAGGTTAGGTCTAGAATAATATGTGTTGAGTTTCCTGAAAATCGGTTCAAATTTAGATATAGCTCCCATATATATTTTCGTCCGATTTATGGTAAAAGTCTCCATATACCCTACGAGTTGCACGAAATTTTGCATAGAGTACTGAATATAGTCTGCAAAGATGTGTGTTATATTTCGTAAAAATCGGTTCAGATTTAGATATAGCTCCCATATATATTTTCGTACGATTTTAGGTAAATGCTGCACCAAAAACTCTATATATCCTTCGATTTACACGAAATTTGGCACAACTTAATGAAAAAGGTCTAGAATGATATGTGTTAAGTTTGCTGAAAATCGGTTCAAATTTAGATATAGCACTTTTATGTATTTTCGTCCGATTTTAGGTAAGTGGTGGACCAAAGTCCCTATATGTCCTTCGATTTACACGAAATTTGGCATATCGTACCGAATTAAGTCTAGAGCGATGTGTGTTAAATTTAGAGAAAATCGGCATAGATTTATATATAGCTCCCATATATATTTTCGTCCGATTTTAGGTAAATTGTGCACCAGAGTCTATATATACCTTTCGATTTGCAC
The DNA here is from genome assembly GCF_032173495.1 of Musca vetustissima. Lineage (NCBI taxonomy): Eukaryota > Metazoa > Arthropoda > Insecta > Diptera > Muscidae > Musca > Musca vetustissima. Next base: position 16,947 of record NW_026880249.1, read on the forward strand.
GAAATTTTGCATAGAGTACTGAATATAGTCTGCAAAGATGTGTGTTAAATTTCGTAAAAATCGGTTCTGATTTAGATATAGCTCCCATATGTATTTTCGTCCGATTTTAGGTAAATGATGCACCGAAGTCCCTACATATATCCTTCGATTTGGACGAAATTTGGCATAATGTACTGTATTAAATCTAGAAGGATGAGTGTTAATATTAGTAAAAATCGGTTCATATCCCACATATGTTTTCATCCGATTTCACATAAATGATGCACCAACCTCCGAATGTTTTTCCGATTAACACGAACTTTTGCACAACATAGCAAACTGAGACCTGAATGGGTACATATGTACAATGTAGCCAAAGTGGTGAAGGATATCACATAGTCGGTCCAGTCCGACTTTACTATATTCCTTATTGGGTTTTTTTTGTGTGAAAATTTTTAGAAATATGTACAGTGGCCACTGATTCAATTAAAATAATAATAATACACATTTCCAGGTAACTGGGTCGTATACGTGTTGTCAGCACTTATACGCACCATATTCAAAATTAATCAGAAGCCTCTATTGGTTGAATAAATGACTTCAGATGTCTCTTACTTACTTACTTAGCTGGCTTGTGACAGAACTTTCGTTCCATAAGCCGAGCTTAGAAAAGATTTCCAGGCGCGTCGGTCTTTTGGGCATATTTTCCATTTTCGGTGATGTTGTCTTCGACTTCATCTTTCCAACGTATTCTTGGACTTCCCCTTCTGCGTGAACCATCAGCTGGTTCACTTTTATATGCCTTCTGGGCTGGGGCATCTTCATACATTCTCACAACATGACCAATGTAGTCGCTGCAGCTCAATACGTCTAACAATGTCGATGTCCGAGAATAGCTGGTACAACTCATGGTTCATTCGACGACGATATTCACCGTCAACACAGATCGGCCCATAGATCTTTCGGAGAATTTTTTTCTCAAACACTCTAAGAGCTGCCGCAACTGCTTGCGTAAGTAGCCAGAGGTCTTTACTACAAATTTTAAGTTCAAACAGGAAGGTTGGCTTGGTCCCTTACATTATAGGAACTGACTTCAAGTTCACTGCAATACAGCAGCTGGCCTGAAATCTTCATTATTTTAAATGAAATGCCCTCAGAGTTAGAGCAGCTGTCCGCATATCTCTTCACATTTGCCTAATTTCTTTTATTATTCGAAATAAATGTAGAAATGTGCGCAGAAGCCACATATTCCAATAAAAAAAAATAAAACTAATTTCCCGGTAATTGGGCCATATACGTGCTGTCAGCACTTATACGTCCCATATTCAAAGTTTATCAGAAGCCTCTAGCTATTGAATAAGTGGCTTCTGAGACCTCAAACATAGTTTAGCGGAGGCTTCAGATGTTAATGACCAATGTTTCGAGAACATGTTTATATTATCTTCCCTTAAATAAAAAACTAATTTCCGGGTAACTGGGTCGTATACGTGCTTTCAGCACTTATAAGTCCCATATTCAAAGTTTATCAGAAGCCTCTAGCTATTGAATAAGTGGCTCCTGAGACCTCTACCATAGCTTAGCGAAGGCTTGAGATGTTAATGACCAATGTTTCGAGAACATGTTTATATTATCTTCCCTTAAATAAAAAACTAATTTCCGGGTAACTGGGCCGTATACGTGCTGTCAGCACTTATACGTCCCATATTCAAAGTTTATCAGAAGCCTCTAGCTATTTAGTAAATGGCTCTAGAGACCTCTACCATAGCTTAGCGAAGGCTTGAGATGTTAATGACCAATGTTTCGAGAACATGTTTATATTATCTTCCCTTAAATGAAAAACTAATTTCCGGGTAACTGGGCCGTATACGTGCTGTCTGCACTTATACGTCCCATATTCAAAGTTTATCAGAAGCCTCTAGCTATTGAGTAAATGGCTCTAGAGACCTCTACCTTAGCTTAGCGAAGGCTTGAGATGTTAATGACCAATGTTTCGAGAACATGATTATATTATCTTCCCTTAAATAAAAAACAAATTTCAGGGTAACTGGGCCGTATACGTGCCGTCAGCACTTATACGCCCCATGTTAAAAATTAATCAGAAGCCTCTAGCTATTGAATAAGTGGCTCCTGAGACCTCTAACATAGCTTAGCGGAGGCTTGAGATGTTAATGACCCATGCTTCGAGAACATGTTTATATTATCTTCCCTTAAATAAAAAACTAATTTCCGGGTAACTGGGCCGTATACGTGCTGTCAACACTAATACGCCCCATGTTAAAAATTAATCAGAAGCCTCTAGCTATTGAGTAAATGACTCCATAGACCTCTAACATAGCTTGACTAAGGCCTGAGCTGTTAGTGACCAATATTTCGAGAACATGTTTATATTATCTTCCCTTAATGGGTTAATTACCTTCATTTGATTAGATATTGGTTGGTAGATTGGCGCTAAAATAATTTCCTCTTCCCCGCTCCCCGAAAATTAGTTTAAAAGTGAAAATAAATAAACAATTTGTAAATTTTATGAGCCAAAGAATGTGTAGAGAATTTGATTTTCTCTGTCGAAAAATTGTGCCACAATAATAATAATTTATTTTTCCCATTATTACAGAAAAAATAATAATTTACCATCAAATATATTGTTGGCCTTGTTAGCCGGACAGCCAAACAACGATTCAACAAAAAAATTTTCCATTCCACAGCAAATGACCAAAATCCACACTCTCTCTCTCCGAATTTCTATGCACCTCCCAAATTCAAATGGAAAGTAATTTAACAAATTGTGCACAATTTTCGAACCCAAAACAACAGCAACAACACCAACAACGACCATTCAAAAAAGAAAAACGAAATATTTGCATATCCATGCAAATTTTTGCCTAAAATTGCAAAAATATTGTCAATGAATAATTTGTAATGTGAAACTTGGCGAAAAATTGCCAAAAATCGAATACCAACAAAAACGAAAAAAATCGCAGGGTGATGGGAGAGAGATTTAGTTTCGGAACATTTCTATTTTGTAAATTGTCGACAACAAAATTTTTAAACGATTTATTTGTGTCACACAAAATGTTGATTATGACCATGAGGTTTTTCTATGATAATAATGAGGATAATGGCGGCGTAAATAATCTTGTTGATAGGCCTGTCGAACACACACACACACATTTTCAAATAAGCCATTCTGAGCTAAGCTATGCAAATAAATTTGGCAAATTTTGTGTTGGCTTTAATTGGACAATCATAATTTTGATGCTGGGGATATTTCCATAAATTTTGTTATTTTTAAATTTTTAATAAGGCAAAGAGTTTAAAAATGAGGAGTCTCAGGGTCCCATAATCCAGGATAATTGGTACTCACATGAGGTCACCACCTCTATTAATGTAAACATAATTATTTAAAGGTAATTAGGTCGTATAAGTGTTGACAGTACTTATACGCTCCATGTTCGGAAGCCTCCAACTTAGCTACTGCAAAGTAGAAGACAGCAAATCTATATTTGAGGGCACATAAACTTCTGCAGTAAACTCTACCCTAGAGTAAAGGCAAGCAACTCAACAGTAGAATATCTGACACCAACTACTCTAGAGTAGCGGCATGTGGGGATAATTACTGTAAAGTAGAGACCAGTTGATCTACAATTGAGACCCACTACACTTGAATAGGGGCCCCTAAGGCCATCTACGCTCCAGCAGAGGCAACGTGAGTGGAGACCAGTTTTAAAGTAAAAGGCGGAAGATCAACATCTAATCTATGTACTTCAATAGTTGCCTCTCAGGCTATCTGCTCTACTGTCATGAACTCTGAGGTCAATTTACTTTACACAGCTAAGCTAAGAGTAGAGTCCTGCTACTCTGAAGTCAATTACTGTAAAGTAGAGGCCAGCAACTCAACACTAGAAGCATCTGAAGTTATTTAGTCCACAATCATGCCCTCTGGTGCCAGTTACTCTAACGCTGAAGCCTCTGATGCAATCTACATTAATGTTAAGGCCCCTGATACCAGTACCACACTAGTAAAGGTCTTTGATGACATATACTGTCAAATAAAGTTATGTACTGCTGAATACAAGTATACTTCAATAATTACCTCTAAGACCAAGGTATCCACAGTCGAGGTCTCTGAGATCAACTACTCATTAGTAGAGACCTTTCAGGTCATTTACTGTACTTTTAATATTACTACTAATATCAGCTAATGTAATGTAGAGGGCAGGAAATCAACAGAAGTGGCCTCTAAGATCAGCTACTAGTATGTTGATACTTTTGAGGCCAGCTACTCTACAGTAGAGGGCTCTGATGGCAGTTAATGTAAAGTTGACGCCATCAACTTAACACTAGATGCCACCGTATCTTGTTACTCTACAGTATAGGCCTCTGAGGTAATTTACTCCTCAATTAAGGACCCTGGTGCCATTTACTCAACCATAGAAGCCTATGATGCCAGCTACAGAAAACTAGAGGGCTTCTGATATTAACTGAGTAGAGGTCTTTGACGCCAACTACTGTAAAGTAGAGTTCAACTACTCTACACTAGAGGCCTCTGAGACCAGTTACTCCAGAATAAAGGTCTTTGAGGCCAGATAATCTATAGTGTAGGTCTCCGATGTCAGTCTAGAAATACTGTCTGTCTCTCTCTCTTTTTTACACATCAGTCAAAGATAGGTTACGTTGCATTGTCGTTGTTCAACTACTCATTAGTAGAAACCTTTCAGGTCATTTACTGTACTATTAATATTACTACTAATATCAGCTACTGTATTGTAGAGGGCAGGACATCAACAGAAGTGACCTCGAAGGTCAGCTACTGTAAAGATGACGTCATCAACTCATCACTAGAGGCCTCTGTATCTAGTAACTATACAGTGTAGGCCTCTGAGTTAATTTACTCCTCAATTAAGGACCCTGGTGCCAGCTGCTCAACCATAGAAGCCTCTGATGCCATCTAGAGGATACTAGAGGGCCTCTGAGATAGAGTAGAGGCCTTTGACGCCAACTACTGTAAAGTAGAGTTCAACTACTGTAAAGTAGAGTTCAACTACTCCACACTAGAGGCCTCTGAGACCAGTTACTCCCGAATAAAGGTCTTTGAGGGCAGATAATCTATAGTGTAGTTCTCCGATGTCAGTCTAGAAATACTGTCTCTCTGTTTTGTTCACATCAGTCTAAGATAGGTTACGTTGCATTGTCGTTGTTAGTTCATAAGAAATAAATTTATAATAAGGAACTATTAGGTAAATGCATAACGAATAGAAAAGGCGCAAAGGTGTGGATTTATTAAAAATAAACATTCTGAACATGGTGCGTATAATTGCTGACAACACGTATACGATCCCACGATACCTTACAATTTACTTGTAACTATATTGGATGGCCACAGTTACAGATTAGATGGAGAAGAGAAGTTCAAACTATAAAAAAAATCTGACCTCAAAAGTATCTACTGTAAAGCAGCACCTCTTAGAAATATAGGATGGAAAGTTGTTACTTTCACAGGCCTTCGGCATTCTGTAGTAGGCTTCAGAAGTCCTGTATATATTCAATTTTTGGCGCCGAAGGGCTACATGAGCCCTCAGATGCTTTTACTTGCTTCATTGTCAACATATTTTCCCATCCTAAGGCCTTTGTAAATATTTCCACCACCTACCTCTACACCTCTCACCCTCCTTATTGATTATTTTACTGTCATGCCAATCACCCGCATCCCATTTCCCACATGTTAAAATATTAAACCTATAGATATTTGAGATGATGATTGAGAGAGCATTATCCTGCAAACGATTTACAAAATCAAATACAGAAACTGATGATTTTATATTGGATGGCAGGCTGCTTTGTCATGGCCAACAATGAAGATGACAATGGAGACATCCGAGAGCAGCTATCAAAGTGTATACTTTCAATTACCAACTGACCGGAATCGGCAGGCCGAAATGACTATGACAATACAATGATAGTAGTAGCATCGGCATCATCATCATCCGCACATCATTCCATGGCAGAGTTCAACACACCCAACATTTCACTTTTATGATGTTTAGAAGGATGTGGGGAAATATGGAGGACTTTGGGTTCTGTATACCCAGCTGTCAGTGGCAACAGGCGACATGGCCATAACGATCACTCACTCATTCGCCCAACCATCGTCCGAATAATACATCCATATCTTGTATGTAAAATGTTTGCCTAACTGATGCGAAGGATAATGGCTGGTGGTCTCAGACGAATTTTTCATAGTATACTACTATATCCTTACATCTTTCACCCTGCAGCTCCCTGCTCTGGGGGTTATGGGTTTTCCTTGACTGGAAAATTTCAAGTTGAATGCAAATGTAATATTGTGTGGATGTTTGGAACAGATGTTTCTTACACGCACCGTTGTGGTCTGGTGGCGTTGAGATGAATGACTTTGTCGCAGGGCAGAGGGAGACGGAGAGAGAGGGAGAGATGGGAGCTGTTGCGAGTACTGATGCCTGGTTGAAATAAAATTTTAATCATTTTAAAGTGGGTGACACTTAAATTCTATGAATACACTTCAACAAAACCCGGCATTTGAGTATGTGTGTGTTTTATTTGTGAGAATGGGTGTGTGTGTGTCTGTTATGAAAAGAGGGTTAACATGTTATAATGTAATTTGTAAAACAAACATACGCACACACACACATGAACACATGACTCTTGCCACTCTGTCCCTCTCTCTCTCTCTCTCTCTCTCTGACTTTTGCCAGCAAGAAGAGAATTTATTTTACCATTCACTGGAGAATTGTTGAATGTGATTTTTTCTCCTCAGATTTTTGTTTTATTTTATAAAATTTGCTTTCTCCTTTTCAAAAAAATAAAAAAAAAGAATAAAGAAACGAGGACATTTTAATTGGAGCAATTAAAATTAATTTGTAGGATTTACTATAACTAAAAACAAAAAATATGAACGAAAAAGAGAGGGTAACAAGAAATAAAATGTCATAACAACATGAAGAATCAAAAGTTGTAATTAGGAAAGTTAACTTCTAAGAACCCTTGCGGGCTTGCTTGCATTTTGTCAAGCTTGTAATAATTAAAAGTTGACAAAGGCATGGTTGAGTAGTTGTGAGAACGTTTTTCGAACGAAAAACAAATATTCAAAATTAGTTAAAATTATACGAAAAATAAATTATAAGGTGCCATGGGGTCGTATTCGTGTTGTCAGCAATTATACGCAACCTATTTTAACGAAACAATTTTGAAAATATTAAAAAAAAAACTATTTAAAAAAATTACGCCTTACATAGAGCCTTAAAAACTATTTTTAAAAAATCCACGCCTGGTATAGGTCTTTGAAAAAAAATATTTGAAAACCAGTGAGCGGAGCAGTTTAGTCGGGCGGGGTTGACCATACGATACCTTACACAACTACCACGGAACTCAAATTTTCTGCGAATGTTTATTCCGAGCCTGGACAATATTTTGTGATATTTGCACCCTCTTGCCCGATTAGAGGTAAACAGCACCTCTTTCTCACACTGACATATTTTCCGAATAGTACGAGTATTTAGTAAAGCTATTGTCCAGATTCCCTTCACAGTGGGTTGTGTTGTGATGTTCCGTTTTCATTTGTGGTCTATAAATCGACTCGAAAATAACAAAAAAAGTAAGTTTTCGGTCCACTTCATTCCAAATTTATTATCTGATCATCACCGAAAATTATAGACGTTGTCCTTGACGATACCTGGAACCTCATGGAACATTTCAAAGCGATCAGCGCTATAGTTCCGCTCTCTAGAGCGATAATGGGTTACTAAATAATATACAAATACGGATATACCTGTAAACATTTAGGTGTAACTCCCACATCCGAATACATACGACAATAAAATTGGTATCAGTTTAAAGGTCAACCACTCCTCTTGGATATACTATCAACTTCTCGTGTTTATGTCCTTCAGGGGTAAATCTATACGCTATAGGATACAAATTTTGTAATTTTTCACACAAAAGTCAGGGTCCATTTGACACGCTAAATATTGATAAAGTATATCTTTATCAAAACAGGCGTGGTTATTCTTTGGCCCGATCCCCTTATCCATGTACAAATTCGCGGAGTTTGGGCCATAATTGCGGCCTCTAGAGCGACCAGAAAAACCGACAAACAGTTAGTATTTGGTCCATTTCATCCCATAAATACTAACCGATCTCTTTCAAAAACAATAAGGGTCTTCATTGGCCACAACCCATCCTACATACAAAATTTCGTGAAGATTGGTCCATAACTGTGGCCTGTATCGTGCTTACAAATTGTAATGGACAGACGGACGGACGGACACACATGTCTAGATCGACTCAGCTAGTCGAGATATGACGATCGGTATACTTTAAGGTGGGTCTAGGACCAATATTTCGCGGCGTTACAAACATTTGGGCCTGCACAAAGCTATAATACCCTGACAACATAGTTGTGTAGGGTATAACAAGTGAAAAAGCATTAATTTCGGCCGGGCCGAACCACAGGTATACTGGCAGGTATTTGAAATGAAAAAGTAGACCGATATTTATAATTTTTAATAGAGATATTTGGTACCCAATAAGAACCCAATGTACCAAATTTAAGAGAATTCGGTTGAAAACTGGGCTCAAGAACCCCAAAATACCGAAAATTGAGGGGCACCCTTATATGGAGGCTACCCGAAACAATTGACCTATATTTATAATTTTTAGTATACAGATTTGCTACCCAATAATAACTCAATGTACCGAATTTCAGCGAATTCGGTCGAAAAATGCGATCAAACCACCCAAAATGCCGCAAAATTAGGGGTATCCTTATATGGGGGCTATCCGAAAATATGGAACCATATTTATAATTTTTAGTGGAGGGATTTGCTACCCAATGAGAGCTCAATGTACCAAATTTCAGCGAAGCCGGTGTAAAAATACGATAAAACCCCCCAAAATACTAAACATTAGAAGGTACCGCTATATGGGGGCTACAAGAAAGAGGCATGCTTATTCTTTGGCCCGATCCCCTTCTCCATGCAAAAATTCACGATGTTCGGGCCATTATTGCGGCCTCTGGAGCGACCAGAAAAACCGAAAAAAAATTAGTATTTGGTCCATTTCATTTACAAATTATAATGGACAGACGGACGGACGGACACGCATGTCTACATCGACACAGCTAGTCGAGATATGACGATCGATAATGCAACCCAAATCTATCTTAGACTGATGTGTAAAACAGAGAGTCCGTCTAGACTGGCACTAGAGAACTACACTAAAGAGTATCTGGCCGCAAAGACATTTATTCTGGAGTAACAGGTCTCAGAGGCCTGTAGTGTAGAGTAGTTGAACTCTACTTTACAGTTCAAATGCCTCTACTCTAGAACAGTTAACCGTAGCTGGCATCAGAACCTTCTACGCTTGAGGCTCCTTAATTGGGGAGTAAATTACCTCAGAGGCCTATATTGTAGGGTTACTAGATACAAAGGCCTCTAGTGTTTAGTTTATGGCGTCTACTTTACAGTACCTGCCATCAGAGTCCTCTACTGTGGAGTAGCTGGCTTCAAAGGTCTCTACCATGGCCTATAAATAAGGTCACCAAGTGAGACCAGCTAATTATCGATACCTCTCATGTTTGCTGTCAAAATGCATTATTGTGAATTGACTTCCATTATGAAAACGTAAACAAAGTCGAAATTTTTGACATTAGACTTGAGAAAAAACAGCTGTTTTCCGATTTCGATTGCTATCTTGGTGACCTTATTAATATATCTTGGTCTCTACACAAAAGTGATCCTTATGATCCACTTCGGTTGATTTACTGCCCTCTACATTACAGTAGCTGACATTAGTAGTAGCTTTAATAGTACAGTAAATGATCTCAAAAGGTTTCTACTAATGAGTAGTTGATCTCAGAGGCCTCGATAACATGGATAACATGGCCTTAGAGGTAGAGGAGTGTACTTGAACTCAGCAGATATTGATAACTTTGTTTTTACTTGACAGTAGGTGTCCTCAAAGGCCTTTAATCGTGTGGCGGTGGTTTCAGAGGTCTTAACATTACTGAAGATTGCATTAGAGGCTTCAGCGTTAGAGTAGCGGGCACCAGGAAGCATAATTGTGGACTAAATACCCTCAGTGGTCTCTAGTGTTAAGTTGCTGGTCTCTACTTTACAGTACCTGCCATCAGAGTCGTCTACTGTGGAGTAGCTGACTTCAGAGGTCTCTATATAAGATACTGCCCTCTACATTGCAGTAGTAGCTTTAATAGTACAGTAAATGACCTCACACGGTCTCTACTAATGAGTAGTTGATCTCAGAGGCCTCGACTGTGGATAACATGACCTTAGAGGTAATTATTGGAGTATACATGAACTCAGCAGTAGATAACTTTGCTTTTACTTCATAGGAGATGTCCTGAAAGGCCATTAATCGTGTTGTGCTGGTTTCAGGGGCCTCAACATTACTGTAGATTGCATCAGAGGCTTCAGCGTTGGAAAAGCACCAGAGAGCATAATTGTAAACTAAATAAGCGCAGAGGCCTCTAGTGTTAAGTTGCTGGTCTGTACTTTATAGTAATTGACTTTAGAGTCTTCTACTGTAAGGTAGCTAACCTCTACTTTACTGTAATTGACTTCAGAGTCCTCTACTGTAAGTTAGCTGGCCTCTACTCCTTACAAAGTTTATTTCAGAGGTATCCTTTATTGAATTAACTTTAACAGTAATGTAAATTGAACTCACAGGTCATGACTGTGTAGTAGATAGCCTTAGAGACAACTATTGAAGTGTATAGCTCAGATGTAGATATTCCGGCTTTTACTTTGCAATAACTAGTCTCAACTCGCGTTGCTTCTACTGAATCATAGATGGCCTTAGATGCCCCTATACGAGTGTATTTGGACGTAATTCCAAATTAACTAGTCTGTACTTTACAGTAATTATCCCCACATGCCGCTACTCTAGAGTAGTTGGTCTTAGATATTCTACTGTTGAGTTGCTTGCCTTTACTGTAATGTAGCTTATTTTATAGGCCACTTCTGAAGTATATATGCCCTCAAATAGAAATTTGCTGTTTTCTACTTTGCAGCAGCTAAACTCAGTGGCCTCTGCTACAGTTTAGCTATCTTCCAAGGCCTCTGCTACATGGTAGCTATCTTCCAAGGCCTCTTCTGTACAGCAACTGGCTTCAAATGCCTCAAAAAGCCTGTACTGTAGTAAAGGTGCTTGGGTCGTATACGTGTTGACGGTAGTTATACGCCCTGAGGCTCAAGGAAAGAAATCTTTTGAAACTTTTGTTCTACATAAATTAATTCTTATTCTTACAAATTTTGGGACCTCTTCTTAAGAGTGACAGTCTTTATTTCGCACTTCAAAGAAAAAATCGGCTTTAAAGGCTAATAGAATAAGATGTTAGTTTGAAAAGGACAATAGTATGGAGAAGTTCACTTTTGAAGTCAAATAATCTTTGGCGTTTTTTACGAGACGTATTACTTTAGCGTAATGGTTATTCTGAGGCCAGGTACTCAAAATTTGAGGCTACAGATTTGTTGGTCATATTGTGAATGCCTGAAACACTTGCCATCATTTTCCACCATCCCACCCTATTGTCCTAAATGGCTACATGTATCCCTTTTTTTTAAATTTAATTACTTATCTTCATCAGGTTTGTGATACGAACCACAAAGACCTAAAAAGGTAAATACACCCAGCAAGCCAATTTTTGTTCCAAAAAACCAGGTTAGGATTTAATTGAAATACAAATAAAGATGTCCTCAGATACGCAAAATAGAAGAGGTTGAGTAATTTTGTCAACCCATTATGACGAGATGGAAATCAAAACTGTCATTGACCCAATGAAAGGAAACGTGGCGCATATCCTTTCAGAACATTGTGGTTAAATTTAAAAGGTTCAACCCAAAACAAAGTAAAAGGAATTTTTTTGGACAGTGGTTTCTAAGAAAGGGGATGTTTGATGAATGTTTTTGCAACTGGCCTCTGGTGTAGCTGATACTAGTGCCTTATAGTTGACCTCAACAATCAACAACGGTAGTATAGTTTTACACAGATACCTCTACTGCCGAGTAGTTAGTCATCATTGCAGAAAAGCTGTCGTCAAAAGCCCCTACTTAAAAGTAATTGGCTACAGATGTCTCTGCTTTACAGTAGATGGGACTATTATAGAATATCTAACCCCAGCGACCTCTACTGCAAAGTAGCTGGTCTCAGAGAGCTCTACTGTTTAGTGGCTAGCATCAAAGGGCTCCACTGAAGAGTAGTTGACCTCTACCGTATATTAGCAGGACTCTGAGACCTCTACTGTAGAATAGCTGACCCCAGAGACCTCTACTATTGAGTAGTTAGACCTAAAGGACTCTGCACCACAATAGTTGGCTTCCAACGTATATTAGCTGGGTTCAGAGACCTCTATTTAAAAGTAGATATCTTCAATTACCTTGGATGTGTAGAAACTGGTCTCTGCTGTATATTAGCTATACTTAGAGACCTCTACTCCTCAGTAGCTAACCCCAAAAGACTGTGCAATAGAGTAACGATCTTTTGCCGTATATAAGTTGGGCTTAAAGTTCTGTACTTTAGAGTAGATGGTGTAAAACAGATGTGGATTTTTAGGGTCTACCACAAGGCGTGGATTTTTTAAAGAATATTTTTTAGGGTCTACCACAAGGCGTGGATTTTTTAAAGAATATTTTTTAGGGTCTCCCACAAGGCGTGGATTTTTTAAAGAATATTTTTTAGGGTCTACCACAAGGCGTGGATTTTTTAAAGAATATTTTTTAGGGTCTACCACAAGGCGTGGATTTTTTAAAGAATATTTTTTAGGGTCTACCACAAGGCGTGGATTTTTTAAAGAATATTTTTTAGGGTCTACCACAAGGCGTGGATTTTTTAAAGAATATTTTTTAGGGTCTACCACAAGGCGTGGATTTTTTAAAGAATATTTTTTAGGGTCTACCACAAGGCGTGGATTTTTTAAAGAATATTTTTTAGGGTCTACCACAAGGCGTGGATTTTTTAAAGAATATTTTTTAGGGTCTACCACAAGGCGTGGATTTTTTAAAGAATATTTTTTAGGGTCTACCACAAGGCGTGGATTTTTTAAAGAATATTTTTTAGGGTCTACCACAAGGCGTGGATTTTTTAAAGAATATTTTTTAGGGTCTACCACAAGGCGTGGATTTTTTAAAGAATATTTTTTTGGGTCTACCACAAG
>NW_026880250.1:0-30274 GCF_032173495.1 Musca vetustissima
GCACGAAACTTGGCATAACGTACTGAATTGAGCCTAGAGTGATGTCTGCCAAGTTTCGGGAAAATCGGTCCAGATTTAGATATAGCTCCCATATATATTTTCGTCCGATTTTATGTAAATGATGCACCAAAGTCCCTATATATATTTCGATTTGCACGAAATTTAGCATAACATTCTGAATTGAGCCTAGAGTGATGTCTGCCAAGTTTCGTGAAAATCGGTCCAGATTTAGTCCCTATATATATAGCTCCCATATATATATATATATATATATATATATATTCGTCCGATTTTATGTAAATGATGCACCAAAGTCCCTAAATATCTTTCGATTTGCACGAAATTTGGCATAACGTACTGAATTGAGCTTAGAGTGATGTCTGCCAAGTTTCGTGAAAATCTGTCCAGATTTAGATATAGCTTCCATATATAGTTTTGTCCGATTTTATGTTAAAAATTCACCAAAGTCCCTATAAATCTTTCGATTTGCACGAAATTTGGTATAGCATACAGGACTGAGCCTGGAATGATGTGTGCTGTGTTTCGTGAAAATCGGTTCAGATTAAGATATATATATTTCCGTCAGATTTAATGTAAATACAACATACATACAAAATTGAGCATAGAATAACGTAGTTGGGTTTTCTAGAAGTACAGACATAGCCCAACGGCCCAACATTTGTCCCATTGTAACAAACAAATGACATGCTTATAGATTGATCTAAGTTGATTCACATTTAGATAAATATCACATATTTTAGTTCATCCAATTTCATGTTAATTGTTCTGTTTAATATACCCGTAGTGGTGAAGGGTATCATATAGTCGGCCCCGTCCGACTTTACTACTTTCCTTACTGGTTCATTTTACATAAATTTTATTGCAATATGTGATGATAATGGAGAGAAGGAAAACAGCAGACGTTAGCGGAATTACTGAAATGGTGGTTATTATCATTACTGATAATATTACAATAGGACCAAAAATTATGAGTCGAAAGTTCTTGGTTTAGACCAATTTTTTACTTCCTGGTCATAGAAAGTGAATATTAATTCAGAGGTGTGATTACGGTTAATGATATAACTACTCGTCATCGCGGGATTTTGGTGGTTTATTTTGCTGTTCTTACTACGATGGCATGGTATGACTGACAGTCGTATTTGGTGTTCGAGTGGAAACAACATCTTCACAGAAATTTATCAATACATGTTCATGCTTTGGCATAGCCTCCATACAAAGACTCAGTCCCATTAAAAGTAGTTCATCCGATATGATATAGTTTGTTTTGAGGTATTTTTAAGGTATTAGGCGGATTTTCAAATCGAAGTGTCTGTAGATTGGCATTCCAGGTTATTCTGGATCATCCTGGTCGAACATAAAGCTATTTTTATACCTTCCCCCACAAGGTGGAATATATATTAAATTGACATCCCGTTTGTAACACGTCGAAATATTCACCTAACAAAGTATAGGTATTCATGGTCAGAAACAGTGGCGTAAATGACATAAATTTTGGAAAACCACCCAAAACCATTAGGTTTTAGACAAAATGGGTATTTCCAATAATCAATTTGGAAATTACCTATGCTTTACTCAAGCCATGTCCATTCATTTGACCATCCGACTGTCTGCTGAAATGCATTGTTATTACTCCTACGATGGGATATATCGATCCACTTCTTAGGATAGCATCCATATAACCGTACCACATAATATCCGGTATTTTGAGAAGTTTGGACACATGTTTCAACATAATTAGCTGCAATAAAATATTTTAGGATCGACTTCCAGAGTAAAAGAAAAAACAGTAAGGAAAATAGTAAAGTCGGACGGGCCGACTATATGACACCCTTCACCACTTTGGGTATATTCAACAGATGAATCCTAACATATTTTTAAAGGACAGGTAAAATGAAATTGGACACATAAACATGTCATGCAGCCGATACTAAATTTTTCATTTGGTCAGATATAGAAGCTATATATAAATCTGAACCGATTTCAGGGAACTCAAAACATATCATTCTAGACCTAATTCATTACGCAGTGCCAAATTTCATTCAAATCGAGATGTATATAGGGACTTTGGTGCACCATTTACCTTAAATCGGACGAAACTATATATGGGAGCTATATATAAATCTGACCCGATTTTCTCGAAACTTAGCACACATCATTCTGGACCTAATTCAGTACTCTGTGCCAAATTTTTGGTGCAAATCGACAGATATATAGGGACTTTGGTGCACCATTTACCTTAAATCGGGCGAAACTATATATGGGAACTATATCTAAATCTGGCCCGATTTTCTCGAAACTTGGCACACATCATTCTGGACCTAATTCAGTACTCTGTGCCAAATTTCGTGCAAATCTAAAGTTATATAGATACTTTGGTGCACCATTTACCTTAAATCGGACGAAACTATATATGGGAGCTACATCTAAATCTGAACCGATTTTCTCGAAACTTGGCACACATCAATCTGGACCTAATTCAGTAATCTATGTCAAATTTCGTGCAAATCGAAAGTTATATAGGGACTTTGGTTCACCATTTACCTTAAATCGGACGAAAATATATATGGGAGCTATATCTAAATCTTAACCGATTTTTCCCATTTTCAATATGGTTCATCCTTGGGCCAATTAAGTGACCTGTGCCGAATTTCATCCAAATCGGATCATAAATGCGACCTGTACTTTGTTAACAAAAATACATGGACGGACAGACGGACATGCATAAATCGACTCAGAAAGTGATTCTATGCATATTTTCAAAAGGAACCATGGGTCCATCTCGATTATTTTTGCCTGTTACAAACATTTGCACAAAGACATAATACCCTGTACCACACTGTGGTGAAGGGTATAATTATCAGAACGGGCTCAAAGGTCCAGGTAGCACTTTATATAGTGGTAACCCCAATTATTCAACATTTTGGGCAAGGTTTTCATCCGAATTGATTCTAATTTTAATTGTCAGGTTTTTATGGGTTGTCAAATCTTCCTGCCACAAAACATCTATATCGATTTAAGTTTTCATATAGCTTTAATATCACTGTACCGGCCAATTTTGAGTATTTTATAGGCTTTAGCCGCATTTTCCTATCAATGTGGCTGTCATTTGGTATAAAGGGCTCTGATAATTGACATATACATAGGGGCACTTCCGCAAAAAGGTAAACCCAAGTCCTTCGACTTTGGTTTACCTTTTTGTTTCTTTATTTTTTTTCTGTTTCTTTAATTGTGCACAAATACGTAAAGTAAAGGCAAAAAAATACAAAGAAAGACCGCGTTTGTTATTTTTTCTTCTTGTTCTTAGCATAAATCCTAATTTAATGACTATAAATGCAGACACTGCTGAAATAAAGACAGCAAAATCAAAAATGTCGCGTGAGTGACCGAGAAAAATCCTTCGCAAATAAAGGATATTTCAAATTTTGAAATTTTGAAGGTTCAAATTTGAAGTTCAAAGTTTTCACACAATTCGCAGGGTTTTTTCATTATTAGCAGTGATGTCTAAAGTCATGTATATTTGAAGTCGCGCGAGTGACCACTATTTTGTGGCTTTTATCTCAAAAGTTAAAAACTGGAGGATCTTAATTTTTTACCACTGATAGTACTCCTAAAGTTCTATAAAAAAGTATTACGGGAGAATTGTAAAAAATGTAATTGTTTTCGATTTATTTAAGATTTAAAATCTGATTTTGCCTCTGAATTTCGTGTAAATGACTGCGGAAGTGCCCATATGAATAAAATTATCAATATAGATTCATGTTTTGGTTAGCCCCCACAAATAAGGGAAGCGCCCATTGTCAGTACTTTGAAGGTTTCCGCATCGATGAGAATAAAAATCAGTCAAATATCTCCCTTACAAATTTTCCTTTTAATTTCATTCCCTACCCTAGTTTTCCAACCAATGTATCTATAATTGGAACCACGTTTTTATTATTTCATATTAACTTAGAACCATATAAACCGAAATTAAACGATTATATACAATAATGAGAACCCACTCATGAATTAGCAATTCAAATTCTTTAATGTGATTTTTAATGAAGGAAGTATGCACTTTTTTCTAATTAATTCCCTTCTATTCGGCAGTGATGTAAAATTTTTAAAATGTAAAACATTTCAACAATGCAAATCTACCCACAACTTTATATTGATATAATAAAAAAAAACGTACATTACACATTATCCCAACTACATACATATCAATACAGTACAATAACGTTCTCATTCATAATGAGATGCTATTGAAATTCACACAATGTTTCCGCATAAATGAAAGTTTCCCCCATTGGGGTTCGTGGTTTTTTAGTTTCACAACATAACAGAAAAAAGCAACTGCAACAACAACTTTTGCTTTTATTTGCATCTGCATACATTTCGAAATTAGAACGCTATTACTTCTCAATAGTATAGTCCTTCTGCTGATGCTACTTTTGATGGTGGCTTAAATATTTCTCTGTTTAGTGTATCCACACGTTCGGAATTGAATGCTGGAAGAATGTAGCAACCAATATGAAACGTTCTAATTAGTGATTATTACCAATTGCCGAGCAATTTAAATGAGAAACAGAGACTCGATATAGATATGTGTTTATAGTGGATCATAATGGGTTATAATTATGCTTTGAAACAACTATTCTTTGTGTTTGCGAGAAAAAGTAACAAATAAACTGATATTTTTCAATGATATTAACAAGCTATATCTGTGCTGTGTTCGACAGAGTCTAATTTGTTTATTGTATCTAAATGAATAGAAATGGCTACGGTTTTCAATGTAATAGAATAGCAAAGAATGTAATTGAATAGCAAAATCGCATACCTTGTGCTAAGTAAAAGTTATCAGCCATATTAATGCCGGGTTGAACATTTTATACCATTCAATTTTTGGGTCGTTTATAAATGGAGGGCCCTGTTTTCCAATATCGTTATTTTTTGTATGGAAATTTACCCTCCAATGGGAATTCAAAATACTATGGAAGCTATCATAAAGAGTGGACCGATATCGATCACTTTAGTTAGGGAGATTTCTTGCCCAAGGTACCAAATTACAGTTAATTCGGTTCAAAGCCATCATAAAAATCCACAAAATACCGAATATTTGGGGGGACCGTCATATGTGCCCTACCAGATATATCTCTTTTTCAATACCAAGCATTCCAGGAGTAAAAACAAAGTATGTGCAAACTTTCAATTTTAACAATTTTACTATACACTCCATATATAAGGGTTTCATTACATCACATACAATGGTTTCGATTCTGCAAGAAAAGGGTAAAATTTCAATAGGATGGATCGAAAATGGCGGTAATTTTGTTTTTAATATGTAATTTATGAAATTTTTTTTGAACATGGCTTGTAGAGCTATGATCACTGATTAAAAATGTTAAATCTGAATTTGAAAAGCAAATGTTTCATAGCGTAATAAATGCTATATATACCTTCATAATATGGTAGGTAGGGGAGACTGGGGCACCTTCGGCAATCGCGTTTTCGATATGAAGCTCTCACCGTACATCACCAGTTTCGATACATAGGTATCGAATATCGAAATAAATAACTGACACAAAGTTTGAAATTTGTAGCTAATAAGCTTATTTAGATACATGGGTTTTTGTATATCCTTCACCACACTGTGGTACAGGGTATTATGTCTTTGTGCATATGTTTGTAACAGCAAAAATAATCGAGATAGACCCATGGTTCCTTTTGAGAATATGCATAGAATCACTTTCTGAGTTGATTTATGCATGTCCGTCCGTCCGTCTGTCCGTCTGTCCATGTTAAATTGTAAACAAAGTACAGGTCGCATTTATGATCCGAATTGGATGAAATTTGGCACAGCTCATTTGTTTGGCCCTATTGAAATTGGGAAAAATCGGTCCAGATTTAGATATAGCTCCCATATATATATTCGTCCGATTTAAGGTAAATGGGGTGCAAAAGTCCCTAAATATCTTTCAATTTGCACGAAATTTGGTATAGCCTACTGAATTAGGCCTAGAATGATGTGTGTCAAGTTTCGTGAAGATCGGTTCAGATTTAGATATAGCTGCCATATATAGTTTCCCCCGATTTTAGGTAAATGGGGCACAAAAGTCCCTGAAAATCATTTGATTTGTACGAAATTTGTATAGCCTACTGAATTAGGTCTAGAATGATGTGTGCTAAGTTTCGTGAAAATCGGTTCAGATTTAGATATAGCTCCCATATATAGTTTCGTCCGATTTTCAGTAAATGGTGCACCAATGTCCCCATATATCATTCGATTTGCACGAAATTTGACACAGCGTACTGAATTATGTCAAGAACGAGGTGAGCTAAGTTTCAAGAAAATCGGTTCAGATTTAGATATAGCTCCCATATAAAGTTTCGCCCGATTTTAGGTAAATGGTCTACCAATGTCCCTATATATCTTTCGATTTGCACGAAATTTGGTATAGCATATTGAATTAGGTCTATAATGATGTGTGCTTAGTTTCGTGAAAATCGGTCTAGATTTACAAATAGCTCCCATATATAGTTTCGCACGATTTTAGGTAAGTGGTGCACCAAAGTCCCTGAAAATAATTAGATTTATTTGAATTGTGGCATAGCGTATTGAATTAAGTCTAGAATGATGTGTGCTAAGTTTCGTGAAAATCGGATCAGATTTAGATATAGTTTCCATATATAGTTTCGCCCGATTTCAGGTAAATGGTACACCAAAGTCCCTACTAATCCTTTGATTGGCATGAATTTTGATATAGCGTACTAAATTAAGTCTAGAATGATGTGTGCCAAGTTTCGTGAAAATCGGTTCAGATTTAGATATAGCTTCCATACATAGTTTCGTCCGATTTTAGGTAAATGTTGCACCAAAGTTTCTGAATATCATTCGATTTGCACGAATTTTGGCATAGCGTATTGAATTAAGTTTGGATGATGTGTACACCTCCTATATATATTTTCATCCGCTTTTAATTAAATTGTGCACTAAAGAACCACAGCTAGGCCGATTGACACAACATATTGAATTTAATATAAATAAATCTCTGGCAAGTTTGCTTCAAATCGGTTCAGATATAGATATCTCGTAGCTTCCGTATATAATTTCGACTTATTTATTGAGATTACATTTTATACAGTGAAGCATACCGAATAGCGTGTGTCAAGTTTGCTTTAAATCGATTTACACAAATCTGTCCCACTGTGCGCAAACGACTCTAAACTTGCCCAAATGAAATGAAATTTAGCATAGGTTCCAGAAAGACATAAAGATCACATATTTAAGTTCGTTCAATTTCATGTCAAAATTCCTTCAAAAAGGCGACGTCTTTTCGAATATACCCAAAGTGGTGAAGGGTATCATATAGTCGGCCCAGCCCGACTTTACTACTTTCCTTACTGGTTTTATATATGTTTCTGTAATATTTCAATTCCATTTCGTAAGTATTTCGTGTATACAAGTTTTTAAATTTTTAAGACAATATTATTAAAAAGTGGTTAACTGCGATGTGTATTATTATAGAAATATTTAAAAATCTAATGTTTTTACAAAACTGGTCGAAAAAAATGAAAAAACTATAAAAAGTACATTCGGGGTACATTCGGCATTTAAAAGTGCACATTCGGCCATATACAGACAGTGCAATATTATTTCCTTAAAATGTTTTTGAGTTTGTCTTTAAAACTAATCCTTTAATATGATTCGAAATTGCATATATAAGATCAAACGTGCTTGTATTGACGAAAATGCGATAGAAAACCTCTATTTCTGATGGTGTATGCGACCTTGAGATGTAAACGTCCGTCGCTAGAAAGTAAAGTCCTATAATTCAAACATCAAAATCAAATAGAGCCTTTAGAGGATCAGAATTTCAACCAGACTGATAGCGATGACAATTACCCGACTATGACTATGTTGCCGAATGTGCCCCATCAAATGCCGAAGCTACCCCGGGTTGGGGCACATTCGGCGAATTTGACTTTTTTTACCAAACTGTAAAATTGTTTAACTAATACAATTTTTTATATCTTTTTGTTACTATTTTTTATAATTAAGTGTCAGAGGACAATAATCAGCCATAAAGTTGTTATATATGTTGAATAAGTACTGAGATATAGAGCTCTAAAAAAAGTGCCGAAGGTGCCCCAGTCTCCCCTACAAGTTTTTGCATATAATATCGAAATAAATATAGAATGGAGAATATATCATCTATATTATACGATTCTTCGACCACTCATTCTAAATGACTAAAATGGTGTAGGGTGTATTACAGTTTTCGTATATTTAAATCAGCAGCTAAGAGATTTACCAAATAACTGTATACAAAAGGTAAATGATTCACTTTCAGCTCGGTGTTGCTTTCTACATGTATCAGAAGAAACATGAGACTTGTGCAAGGGCGCGTATGAATTTTATTAATGAGTCTTTCATCTCGTGAATCATACGCATAAATCGAATATCGGAAGAAGAAATATATTGGATTGGAAATCTTCATCGACTCATTAAATCTTCTATACGATTTCAAGAGTTGTGCCAATAGAATTATTAATGCGATGCGAGCATAAATCGGCCTAGAAACTGATTCTGTATATCCTCTGGGTCTATATTTTTCCATTCTACACGTTACAATCAAATACACATTGACATAAACCCTATACCACAATGTGGTGTATGGTATACAAAAAAAACTCCTAACCATATAAATATTAAACAGCAACCACATCCGTTCAACTCTTTAGCGTGCATTTGTACAAATGTTGCAATTTAACAAACAAATGACCGATATTTACCATAACAAGTTAACAATTAGTTGGTGGCTAGAAATAAAAAAAAGAAATGATAATAACAATTTGTCCGGAATTAAGTTCAGTGCATTTGAATTTATGTTTCGTATAAAATTTAATTGCTATGTTGTTTGTAACCAAATCGACTGGTGAATGATAATTATGGCAAATTAATTCAGTTGATTTCTCAACCGGAAATTTGTTTAATGATAACCGCTTTTGAATGGGCGATACAACAATTGTGGTTCATTTATTTAGCAATTAGTTGACGATTTGCAATTTTTAAAAGACGACATTTAAAGCAGTTAAATATATTGCGGACTATTTACCTTTTTTATCCAGAAATTAAATTTTATAGACCTTTAATGAAAATATTGAATTGATTGAGGAAGAAGAGATGCTAATAAAAGGTGTGATAATGGGCAATACACATCTTTCAACTCTGCACATCTCCAGGACCTTAAATGTAGTTTCCGAAGTTGTCTGCGTTTGGCATGTCTGTGGAAGGAGGTTAATGTGATCTTCATCACAAAACCTGGGAAGCTGTGTCACACTTCACCAAATGACTATAGAAGGATTAGCTTACCCTCCTTTCAACCTTAATCACTAGAAATGCTGATGGACCTGTAGACAGAACAGACATATCATCCTGAAATGGAATCGGGCGAAATTATATTTATGATCTACATAGTTAGTTGAATCAATCAAAAAACTACACATTCCATTCTAAAATCGTTGAAAAATTTTCATGTCAATCGAGCAACCTTGGATTCTTTGGTGAACCATTTCTATGAAATCGAAATATATAACCGATTTCAACAAATTTCAATTTCAGTCAAATACTATCTGCATTATTAGAGTTAAAGCAAACAAACATAGGCTCATCGGTGTACCATTTGCATGAAATTGGACGAAAAAATATATATGGGAGCTATTACTAAATCTGAACTCATTTCAATAAAACTTAACACAGGTCATTTTAAACTCGATTCAATATGCTAAACAAAATCGTGCAAATTAAACAGAATCTATGCGAAATAGATACATGGTTAATTTTGAGAATATGCATAGAATTACTTTCTAAGTCGATTTATGCATGTCCGTCTGTTCGTGCGTCTGTCCATGTATTTTCGAGAGCAAAGTACAGGTCCCATTTATGATCCGTATTAGATGAGATTTGACACATCTCATTTATTTGGCACAAGGACGAACCCTATTGAAATTGGAGATTTATATATAGCTCCCATATTTTTAAATGGTGCACCAAACTCCCAATATTTGCCCTATTGAGACACAAAATGCTACCTACAGGATATTGCACATATTATTACGGATTGTTCTAAATTCGTTGAAATATATATGTATTTCACTTCAATGGCCATCACAATATACTACTACCCAAAGTGGTGAAGGGTATTATATAGTCAGCCCCGTCCGTCTTTTGCAATTTCCGTACTGGTTTCGTTAACATTTATCCACAAAATCTGTCAACACGTTGACATTATTTGATATGATCATTATTCAAAACATATAGTTTAATTTACGCCACAGAGAAATAAATCAATTATCCCAATTACACCGTTTGTAAAATATATATTTTCACAAAATTATAAATATTAATACAAATTCACTTCACAAAATAATTTTTCAAAGGGTCAAAAATACTCCTCTTTGTTTGTCGTCACTCAATTATAATTTCACAATTTATTATATTTTTTGTATATTAAAAACAAACATATCGTCCATATGGCGAGTGTAAAAATAACCAAACACATCTTCTTTTGTTTAATTTAATTGCCATTTTAAATATTATTGAAAGTTAATAATGCAAGAGCAATCGACCCCAATTTTAATGAACATTCAACGAAATTAACTGGGTGAGCATGTGTCGGTATGATGCGTGAGTGTGTGTATGTGCATTCGTTGGCATAAATTAAGGGCAGTGTTGTGTCAATTTTCAATAAACCTCAAATATAATAAATTTTTGTCACACATAAATAATTACTTTTATTCAATAATAATGGTATAAATAATTTCATTTCATTTTACAAGTTAAGCCGTAGGGCACGTTTCATTGAATACTGACACACGAACATGCATTCATGTATTCTCTCGTACAATACATTCGTGTTTATTAAAACAATCAACTTTTGTATAAATAACTTAATTGTTAATATACAATGTTGTAAAACCTGTTGGGAAAATCTACTTAATACTTAATGACAATTTATAGACTGCGGCATATTATTTATAGAATATTATTTATTTTCACAATTATCAACATTGTGCAGTTTATGTAAACCAATACTCCCAAATTTCAATATTTACAAAGCTTTATAGGGAATAAATTTCGACTTCTATGCACTAGTTGGGTTATTTTCGAAGAGAAATAACCGTATCCTTTTTCGAATAAAGTGCAAAACATTCTCGAAACAGCCTTCGTCATCAATTTGTATGAGTCCAAGAGCTCCGCTCTTTTAATACAAAAAAATATATTCCAGTATAGCTTTTGAACTACTTTTGCGCTGTTTTTTATTTGATAATACATTTTCGCAAACAAAAAGAACAAACACAAATTATAACTGATATCAACTTCAAAAGCCGACACAAGTTAACAACAGATACCAAATATAAATGGGAAAATGTGGTTTTTTGTAGAGTATCCAGAACAACCCTCAATCAAAAATCGTGCTCCATTTTTATTTGGGTAATAATTTTCGATGTGTGTTAAAAATCGCAACGATTGGCGTGTGAGTAGCATTGTACTACAGCTGTTAATAAATATGTGTGCATGGAAGGGAAACGAAATTCGCCATAAAAATGGTTTATATTTTAATCGGAAGAGTGTTATTTTTTTGTTTTTTAATAATTGAACTTCCATATGACAGTGTACCGCAAAAATTGTAGAGAAACAAGAACAGTAAATTGTAGAGAAACAAGAACAGTAAATGGCTAATTAATTCAAAGGCGATTTCAATTAATTTCAAAATTGAGATTTATTTAGAAAATTATTTCATTGTACAGTATACTTAATAGCTGCAGTATAAAATAAACTTTAAATCTATTTCTCCTATGTTATATGGCTTACAATGAAAAAGACTACGCCGCATTTAAAACTACTTTAAATCTAAACTTTAAATCTAAACTCCCTCCTGCAGCTTCAACAAAGCTGCCTTCTAAGCCTTGTAGTGGAGTTCCTCGTTGCACTCTAGGTATCGCTCCAATATTCCATTTTCCAAAAGCTGGCTCCTTTCCAGGAAGTTGACGACATTTTTCATAATGCAGACATCTATTCGGTTGAAGTCGATCGCATTGTAGATGTTGCTATTGGCGGGACGTCTTTAAATTCCATTGTTATCAAAAGTTGGTCTCCATCCTACGATATGTCTGCTCATGCAGCAAAGGATAGTTGATGATGAGACGAATCACTTGCTTGCATATTAGCAACTTTACCTCCGAAGAAAGCCCTTCCTCACATTCAAAAGAGTCTCTGATAGGCAAAGTTCATCTTTTTGGCCGTTGAAAGCACATAATCCACATGGCGACCGAAGTCCAATCTTTCGTGCAGGATGATTAAAAGGTATTTCATGTCGTCTGACACTCCATCCATTTCCAACCTTTAAGTCGGAATGTACTTTCGGAAGCTCTTCGCAGTAGACTTGGGTTTGCCCTTGAAATCCATAAATACACATTTTCCAACATTGAGTTTAAGTCCCCATTTGTTGAAGTAGTTGTGAAGTGTTTCCATGTCTTCTTTCCACAGAGCTTCCAAAACGGCCTCGTAGAGCAAGTAACACATCATCAGCGTACGTTAATAGCAGTCCTCTTTCAGGCGCATACGAACAGATTGCATAGAACCGGTCCCAGGGGTGATCCCTGTGGCGCCCCTGCTCTGACCGTTCTGTGTTCCGACATTTTATCTTCTACTTAACGAGTGCTGCATCGTTGTGTAAATCTTCCACTGCAGAGCTGACAAGATTGCGCAAAGAATTATTCACTGCAACATCGAATTGGTGAATACCATCCATATGATCGGCTAAGATCTCGGCGTGTTGCAACATCTGCTGGGCAGACGTCAAGGCTAGGGATGTTATAGAGGAAAGATTGTAGAGACCGACCTCTCGCCTCGGTTACGTTTCCTCCCCAGTTGGAGTGCTTGGCGTTTATATCGCATCCAATTATAATTTCTTTGGAGGTGTACATATTTACTATGTCACCAGAATTCACTTCATATTTAGGCATAGAACAGAAGTATAATTTAATTTGTCAATATTAATTTTTAAAATACCTAATATATTTATTAACCAGTAAGGAAAGTAGTAAAGTCGGACTGGGCCGACTATTTGATACCCTTCACCACTATGGGTACGTTCAAGAGGACTATTGTAATGAAATTGGATGAAATAAAATATGTGATATTTATCTAAATGTGAATCTACCTAGATCTAATCATAAAGAATGTAAATCGACTTCAAACAAATATAAATAGGTCATCCGTTGGGCTATATCTGTACTTCTAGAAAACGCAACTACGTAATTCTATCCTCAATTTGATGTCAATCTGACTAACATGAGGAGTAATTTTAGAACGTTTTGTTCCTATCAGCCTATTGGTTCCTTGGTCAATTACGTCAATTACTTAAAATCAATTTATAATAAATGGGAGCTATATCTAAATCTGGACCAATTTTCACGAAACAAGGCAAACATCACCCTAGGCTCAATTCAGTACGTTATGCCAAATTTCGTGCAAATCGCAAGATATATAAGGACTTTGGGGCACCATTTACATGAAATCGGACGAAAATATATTTGGGAGGTATATCTAAACCTGGGCCGATTTTCTCGAAACTTGGCAGACATCACTCTAGGCTCAATTCAGCACATTATGCGAAATTTCGTACAAATCGAAAGATATATAGGGACTTTGGGGCACCAGTTACATGAAATCGTACGAAACTATATATGGGAGCTATATCTAAACCTGGACCGATTTTTTCGAAACTTGGCAGACATCACTCTAGGCTCAATTCAGTACGTTATGCCAAATTTCGTGCAAATCGAAGGGTATATAGGGACTTTGGTACACCATTTACATGGAATCGGACGAAACTATATATGGGAGGTATATCTAAACCTGGACCGATTTTCTCGAAACTTGGCAGACATCACTCTAGGCTCAATTCAGCACGTTATACCAAATTTCGTGCAAATCGAAAGATATATAGGGACTTTGGGGCACCATTTACATGAAATCGGACGAAACTATATATGGGAGCTATATCTAAATCTGGGCCGATTTTCACAAAACTTGGCAGACATCATTCTAGACCTAAATGATTAGGCTGTACCAAATTTCGTGCAAATCGAAAGATATATAGGGACCATTTACATTAAATCGGTTAAATATATATATGGGAGCTATATCTAAATCTGAACCGATTTTTCCCAATTTCAACAGGGTTCGTCCTTGGACCAAATAGACTACCTATGCCAAATTTCATCCAATTCGGATCATAAATGCGACCTGTACTTTGTTTACAATTTAACATCTACAGACGGACGGACGGACATGCATAAATCGACTCAGAAAGTGATTCTATGCATATTCTCAAAAGGAACCATGTGTCTATCTCGTTTCCTTTTGCCTTTTGAATTCGTACAATTTGAATACAAAGAGATTTAAACAATTTGGACTGTATACACAAATTTAGCCTCTTCTATATTTTAAAAACTAATAACTTTACCAAAATTTAGAATTTGTATACCCTTTGCCACACTGTGGTACAGGGTATTATGTCTTTGTGCATATGTTTGTAACAGGCAAAAGGAAACGAGATAGACACATGGTTCCTTTTGAGAATATGCATAGAATCACTTTCTGAGTCGATTTATGCATGTCCGTCCGTCCGTCTGTAGATGTTAAATTGTAAACAAAGTACAGGTCGCATTTATGATCCGATTTGGATGAAATTTGGCACAAGTCACTTATTTGGCCCAAGGACGAACCCTATTGAAATTGGGAAAAATCGGTTCAGATTTAGATATAGCTCCCATATATATTTTCGTCCGATTTAAGGTAAATGGGGCACCAAAGTCCCTCTATATCTCTCGATGAGCACGAAAATTGGCACAGAGTACAGAATTAGGTCCAGAATGATATGTGCCAAGTTTCGAGAAAATCGGTTCAGATTTAGATATAGTTCCCATATATAGTTTCGTCCGATTTGAGGTAAATGGTGCACCAAAGTCTCTATATATCATTCGATATGCATGAAATTTGGCACAGAGTACTGAATTAGGTGCAGAATTATGTGAGCCAAGTTTCGAGAAAATCGGTTCAAATTTAGATATAGCTCCCATATATAGTTTCGTCCGATTTAAGGTAAATGGTGCACCAAAGTTCTTATATATCATTCTATTTGCACGAAACTTGGCATAGAGTACCGAATTAGGTCCAGAATAATGTGTGCTAAGTTTCGTGAAAATCGGTCCAGATTTAGATGTAGTTCCCATATATATTTTCGTCCGATTTAAGGTAAATCGGTCTCCAAAGCCCCTATATTTCTTTCGATTTGCACGAAGTTCGACATAAAGTACTGAATTAGGACAAGAATGACGTGTGCCAAGTTTCAAAGAAATCGGTTCAGATTTATATATAGCTCCCATATATATTTTCGTCCGATTTAAGGTAAATGGGTCTCCAAAGTCCCTATATATTTTTCGATTTGCACGAAGGTTGCCATAGGGTACTGAATTGGATCCAGAATGATTTGTAAAAATCGGTTCAGATTTAGATATAGCTCCAATATATATTTTCGTCCGATTTAATGTAAATTGTGCACTAAAGAACCAAAGATTGGCCCACCCGCACACAATTTTGTACAATGTACTGAAGTTACTATAACCTTTCGTGTGTCAAGTTTTCTTGAAATTGGTTCAGATTTACATATAGCCTCTATATATACTTTCGTCCGATTTTAAGTAAATGGTGTACTAAAGACCCATAGCTAGGTCGATTGGCAAAACGTACAGAAATTTATATAAATTAGTATCGGCCAAGTTTCCTTGAAATCGGTTCAGATATAGATATAGAACAGCTTCCATGTATAATTTCGACCTATTTATGTTGATTGTAAACCAAATAATCAATGTGTGCTTGACATTTTAAACAGTGAAGCATAAACAGTGAATAAACATTGAATAGATTGCAGAATGGCATGTGTAAGGATTAGTCGGTTTTCTTTTATATAAAGATCGCATTTTTAAGTTCGTTCAATTTCATGTCAATGTTCCTTCAAAAAGACGACATCTGTAAAGATACATATGTAGAATATCCCCAAAGTGGTGAAGGGTATCATATAGTCGGCCCAGTCCGACTTTACTACTTTCCTTACTGGTTTTTCTTTTGATATATGTCGTCCATAATTAGATATTGACATAGTAAATCTAAATAATATAAATCTACCAGCTGCGTATTAAATATAAGCTCTAAAACATTTTGTTACCTGTGGGCAACATTGGGCCACAAAGGGCTAATAACTCGTTCTGTATTCTGGAACTCAGGCATGTTGCATTTTTGGGTTTATTCTCCAAACTTTTTATAAATTCTTTATCCCCATCCACAACACTTTCGAATTCTTCATTTCGTTCATTCAGCTACCCATCAGTTATCTATTTTTTTTAAGTTATTGGCCCGCCTCCCGATGTTCGAGTATTAACAGCGCCACCAGCATAGTTATCTATTTCTAATGACAGAATTCTGGGGTCGTTACTTCCCCTCCTGAGTCCTCACCATCGCGTCCTTGTTATTATTTGCAATTGTGTAAAATGATACGACAAAAGTAATTTTGGGACTAGGTGGTTGCCCTTTCCGAACCCTTCTTTACAAAAAGCACATTTTGCTACATATGAATATGTGGTCTAAAAACGATCGAGCGGTTTTATTTTAAAATTTTCCCTTTTTTTTTTTTTTAATTATAGCTCAAATTCATAGCCAGAGTATGGAGTCCATGTAGTTTCATTATACCTAAAATCGGTCAAGCAGGGACTCTCATTGCAAATTGTCTGTCCCAAGAATTCGGATATGTGGTAAGGTAGTTAAAAACGAAATCTAATAAGTTCGTCATTTCTAGTAAGTCCAATCTCATAGATCTGTTTCTCTCTCGATTTTATGTTTTTATGATTTCCAGTTCTTACAAAAAATAGGTAGCACAAAATTTGCAGCATTTTCCATATTCGACACAATAACTTGTTCTCGTACTGTTTGAACCATTCTACCATTCATTGATGGAATATTTAATAATTTAAAAAAACAGCTTTCCAGAAGCAGCAAACAAAATAAGATATAAAATCAAATTTGGATTTATAAGCCTGAATGTTGCGTTTTTTGTTGTTTTGCCAACTTTGATAACAAAGCCAATAAAATCGATTCCCATAAAAATCGTTGCTAAAAAAGTAAGAGCAATCACAATAAGTACATAGACGAATCAAGCAACCAACAAACCATCCAACAACCAACTTGCCAATTTAATAACGGAAAGATTAAAAGTGGTTTCCTGATATTTTCACGTGCGTGCGTGTGTGTGTCTGTGTGTAAAACCAGCAAATACAACTCCTCGGCAAAATTAATTACAAAAAAACATACACACGTGTTTTAAAATTCAATTCCGATTTTGGGTGGAGTGTTCACACGCATGGAGTGGAGTGTGCACACGCATTTCTCATTGGCCTATATTGGAGCTCAATTTTAAGAATATTGAATATTTAATTTAATAAAAGGTTTAATACAAGATTTATAAAATAAAATTAAGAAAACACGTTCGCTCTTAAAAAATATTAATTTAATGAAAACACTTTAAATTAAATGCGGGTAGAAGTACTTCTAAAATGTTTAAAAATTGAACATATCGATCAAAGCTCTGATATGTCTCCTATATAAGGAAGGCGTCTTTGCTACTGCAGTCAGACGCAAAAACATTAACATTCTATTCAGGCTTCTGTACCGGAACATTCTACCCATTTTTAGGCTCTGTTAACAACGATTGAAAAGTATTAGGTACTTCGCGTTGACTTCATTCAACAATTTGAGCGCGGCCCCAATATTTCTAATTGTCCACTCTGCAGGTAACGAGTATGCGCTCCTCTAATGGGGCGATAATGGTTGATCTTCGTAACTAAAAAAAATTAAATTTAATAAATTTAAATGACTTTCGGATTTAATTCAATTTCCCCATATATTTATAAGACTTCCTCATAACGGTACCCCAATATTAAGTTAGCTTTTTACACTCTCCACTATTTAAGATAGAGCTTTGAAATTTGCATATTTTACTACTACTCCTATGATATTTGGTATTGAAAATATTCAATTTTCGTTCACCTTTTGGGGTAGCCCCCATATAACGTAATATGAGGAATTTTAACAATTTTTCAACAGAATTGGTTGTAATTTCATTAAATTTCACATAAATATATCCCGTTCAATTATGGGTATGTTAAAGTAGTTGACATATTGAGGTATTTGTAATTATATAGTCACATGTTAAACGCGAATAGGTAATATCACTCTTTGTTATAAAAAATTTGTCTGTTTTTACATATTACTGGTTTTTTGTTAATTGTTTTCTTTCCAGTTGAGCCTAATGATAGATTTTTGCAAAGAATATATCTCGTATATCCGAATATAAGTTCAAAGATACTGACAAACGATTAGGCATAACCATCATATAATAGCACCACCTGATTTGGTACTTTAAGGAACAAAATGTTCCTATGGAACATATTATTATTATTTTCAAACATAAAAATCTAGGGTATGAATGTTAGAATCAGAATTCACTGAATGTATTCTTATTTTCTATCCTTACATTTGCCCCAAAATTTACGTGCATTCTATGGAAAACGTGTGCATGCAATGATCGTGTGTAAATTCAATGATATACTTTTCATTTTTTTTTTGTATTCTCAGAAAAAATAGTTTCAATACAATGTCAATCCAATTGAAAAAAAAAATAAAATATTTTGAGAATTTTTCAATAATTGACAAATGTAGGGCTAAAAGAATGATACGCTACCAATTTTCGCCCAAAATATCTCAAAATAACAACAACGACATGGTGCAATCAAAATAGCTCCATACTAAATTCGCGGAAATGCAAATATGCTGCATAATATTTTTGCAATTTTTTCGCGATTTTCGATTTTTTCTCACCTTTTAAGTTTTCCCTGGGACTCCACGAACATTTTAAGACTAATATAATAAAAATACGTTCAGCCGTTCTCGAGTTTTAGCGAGACTAACGAACAGCAATTCATTTTTATATACATACATACATATGTACTAGCGGGCCCGGCAAACGTTGTCTTGCCTAACAATATTGTTGATGTATAATTTTCGTCATTTTAGGTTGTTTTTATACCCTCCATCATAAGGTGATTTGTATATATTTTTGTAACATCTTGGTATTTATCAGAGCACACATAGGGTAACATTACAAAACTGAATTTGATGTTTATGAGTGAGTTTTGTTGCTCCCTCCACGATTTAAGATATAAATTTTATATTTGCACATACATTTGTACTACTCATAAGATGGCCTAGCGTTGTCCTGGTGAAACACGACACCTCCCCTGTTGGCACCAAAACATTGAGCTTCTTTTTGAATCCAGCTTTGTGTGAATGGTTTAATTTTTAGCTCCTGGACGATGTTACGACATGCCTTTAAAATTCGATCGTTCCACCGGTCTAATGGATTTCTTATTGGGCAGAAATTCTTCCTAATTAGAATTTTCCATATTGACTCAAGTATTCGGATATCCCCATCTAACGGCATCCCTTAATATTCGATATTTGGCTGTTATGTTCGCCCAAGCTTTCAAATATCCCCCATATAATAGTAATCCACCTTTTTCGATACTGTGGGGGATTTGGGCACGTTTGGTTGTATATTTGGTAGAATGAATCGTACTGAAATTGTCAATATTGGTTAAATCTTTGAGGTACCCACAATATTCGGTACTTTGAGGAGTTCGGTATTTTAGGGAGTGTTTCAGCCGAAGTGCTGTAATGTTTTATTTTGGATGAAGAAAACCTGTTTATCAATATTGGTGCAAATTGGTCCGGGTAGCCCCATATAATGATATACTCTTATTGTTCGGTATTTTCTCATGTGGTATTAGTATATATCCATACCCATTGTAGTATCGTATGTCATTCATACCATATATCATTCCGTGATATTAAAAGGGTAAAACACATTTGCGGAAACATTTCTATTCAGGACCAAATTTTGTATAGCTCCTACATACAGGTCCCGCACCATTTTCGGTTTTGTAAAGAATTTGACGGAATGGATGGATCATGGATTTGGCTTAATGTAATAAAAAGGCGCCATACACATTTCCCTTTTAATTTTCAGTATGATGAAGTTCTTACCCCGCCGTTTTCCAATATGCTACACATACTGTGTAACATAGTCCCCATATAAATGTCCCGGCCGATTTAAAGAATTTACATATTAGAAAGTACAAAAGTTCGATTTTAACAACGATTTTTCATGGTATTAAATATATCGGTAGTTGACATATTGAGGTAACATCATGAGACTCTTTGTTATAACAAATGCTTTTTATAGTTGTTCTCTTTCAATATGAACTTAATTTTCTCTGTGATACACATATGCGATTAAAGACATTGACCAACGATTAGGCATATAACCACCATATAATGGTACATTTTAGCTACTTCAATAATAACATGTTCCCATGTTCCTATTATTATTATTTTCAAGAAGAATAATCTGGGGCATGTGTCTTAGAATCAGAACTCTTTTCTGAATCTTCAGATTTTCATCCTTGCATTTGTCCCAAAATGTACGTGAATTTTATGGAAAACGTACATACAATGATCGCGTATACTTCTCAATTATTGTTTTGCATTCTCAGAAAAAAGTTTCATTGCAATGTCAATTGAATAAAATAAAATATTTTGAAAATTTTCAATATTTGACTAATGAATATTTTTTTCAAAATATTTTTTTCATAATTTTTTTTTTTTTTTTTTGCAAATTTTTCGCGGTTTTCGAATTTTTCTCACCTTTTAAACCTTTCCAGAAGCTCCACGAACATTTCAAGACTACGATCAGAAAAATCCGTTCAGCCGTTCTCGAGTTGTAGCGAGACTAACGAACAGCAATTCATTTTTATATACATATATGTACATACATATATAGACTAGCGGGCCCGGCAAACGGTGTCTTGCCTTAACAATATTGTTAAGAAATAATTTTCAGCATTTCAGATTTGTTTTTATTTTTGCTTTTCTTAATTCATACTTGCATAAACAATTTTTCTGGGTAAGAGATATATTTCGCCATATACCGATTTTGATCGTTACATTGGAAGCTATAGCACACACGCAATAAATTTGAATAATGTCATTGCATACTGAACTGAGTCTAGAATTATGATGCACTAAGTTTCGTGAAAATCGGTTCAAATTTAGATATACTTGCCATATATAGTATCGTCCGATTTTATGTAAATGATGCACCAAAACCCATATATTTTTCGATTTGAATGAAATATGTCATAGCGTACTGAACTTAGTCTAGAATTATATGTGCTAAGTTTCGTGAAAATCGGTTCAGATTTGTATATAGCTGCTATAAAGACCCAAAGTTTGTACGATTGCCACAAACTTTTGTACAATGTACTGAAGTTAATATACATTAATTTCTGGCACGTTACGTTGAAATCGGTTCATATTTAGATATAGCTCGACACGAAATTTTGCACTACGTATCAAATTAACTCTTGAATGACGTTATTACGTGTTGTTAAAATTAGCGCAGATGCTTCCATATATATTTCAAACGGGTGTCAGATTGAGATTAAATTTTGAAGAGTGCGGCCTACCGAATAGCGTGTATCAAGTTTGCTCTACATCGATTTACTTAAATTAGTCCCATTGTACACAAACGACTCTAAACTTTCTCGAATGAAATGAAATTTAACATAGGTTCCAGAAACGCATAAAGACCACATATTCAAGTTCGTTAAATTTCATGAGATAAGAAATTAAGGCAAATTTCAACCATTTTTATACCCTTCACCACACTGTGGTACAGGGTATTATGTCTTTGTGCATATGTTTGTAACAGGCAAAAATAATCGAGATAGACCCATGGTTCCTTTTGAGAATATGCATAGAATCACTTTCTGAATCGATTTATGCATGTCCGTCCGTCCGTCCGTCTGTCCATGTTAAATTGTAAACAAAGTACAGGTCGCATTTATGATCCGATTTGGATGAAATTTGGCACAGCTCATTTGTTTGGCCCAAGGACGAACCCTATTGAAATTGGGAAAAATCGGTTCAGATTTAGATATAGCTCCCATATATATTTTTGCCCGATTTACGGACTTTAGACCCTGAAAATCTTTCGATTTGCACGAAATTTGGCATAGCGTACTGAATTGAGCCACGAAAGATGTGTGCCAATCGGTTCAGATTTATATATAGCTCCCATATATAGTTTCGCCCGATTTACGGACTTTAGACCCTGAAAATCGTTCGATTTGCACGAAATTTGGCATAGCGTACTGAATTGAGCCACGAAAGATGTGTGCCAAGTTTCGTGAAAATCGGTTCAGATTTAGATATAGCTCCCATATATAGTTTCGGCCGATTTTTGGTAAATGGCGCACCAAAGTCCCTATATATCTTTCGATTTGCACGAAATTTGGCATAGCGCACTGAATTAAGTCTAGAATGATGTGTGCAAAGTTTCGTGAAAATCGGTTCAGATTTAGATATAGCTCCCGTATATATCTTCCTCCGATTTAAGGTAAATGGTGTACCAAAGTCCTTATATATCTTTCGATTTGCATGAAATTTGGCATAACGTACTGAATTGAGGCTAGAATGATGTCTGCCCAGTTTTGCGAAAATCGGTCCAGATTTAGATATAGCTCCCATATATAGTTTCGTCCGATTTCATGTTAATGGTGCCCCAAAGTCCCTATATATCTTTCGATTTGCAGGAAATTTGGCATAACGTACTGAATTGAGCCTAGAATGATGTCTGCCCAGTTTCGAGAAAATCGGCCCAGATTCAGATATAGTTTCGTCCGATTTCATGTAAATGGTGCACCAAAGTCCCTATATATCCTTCGATATAATTGGATAGAGCTTCCATATATATTTTCGCCCGATTTTAAGTAAATTGGACATCAAACTCTTCATGCTAGTCAGGTTGACATCAAATTTTGCACAACGTACAAAATTGAGCATAGAATTACGTAGTTGCGTTTTCTAGAAGTACAGACATACCCCAACAGATAACCTATTTATATTTGATTGAAGTCGATTTATATAACTTATGGATATATAGGTAGATTCACATTTAGATAAATATCACATATTTTATTTCATCCAATTTCATGTTAATAGTCCTGTTTAATATATCCATAGTGGTGAAGGGTATCATATAGTCGGCCCCGTCCGACTTTACTACTTTCCTTACTGGTTTAAATTGGGAGTTGTTTTGCTAAGATCATTGTTGCTATTTCTCCTTTATGTCATGTATCTATTTCCTAAAGATGTAATACCGAAAAATATCGAAACAAATGTAAAAAATGTTCACCCTACACACAGACAAACAATTGTTTTTATTCAAAAAACTATTTCGTAAATGCAGAAACTCTCGTCTATCAGGGGTAAATATTAATTCAATTTAAGAATTTTTTGATGCAAATTAAGGCTGTCGTCTGTCTATGGTATAAGGCGTTCGACTATATTTGTTGTATATTTCGAAAATCGATTTAGAATCCGATAGTGAATGATTCCTTCAAGGAAAATTTTAAAAGTAAGTAAAGGGATGAGTTACCTTAACATAGTTGTCCTTGAAAAATTCCTGTTTATCTCCATTATATACTCCGTTAGTTTTTGGACCTGGCAAAACATCGCGCCGATGGTGCGAAGTGAAAAAAGTAAAATTTTTTCCTTCCTTAAATATAATATGATTAAATGATTAAGTTATAAAAAATGCAGTAAGGAAAGTAGTAAAGTCGGGCGGGCCGACTATATGATACCCTTCACCACTATGGGTAAATACAAGAGATGCTATATGTACAATATCCTGAAGAAATGACGAAATCTTTGAAAAACTGCATGTTAATCGAACGGACTTGGGTTCTTTGGTGTACCATTTGTATGAAATCGTGAACAATTGTGTATGGGAGTTGTATGTACATCTGAACGTATTTGATCAACCACTTGGTATGCTGCAGCATAGTGTGCTGTTCACAATTTATCTCGATCGGAGAAACGGCTATTATTTGAACCGATTTTCCCGAAACTTAAGACACACCATTCTAGACTCAATTCAGTACGCTATGCCAAATTCGTGCAAATCGAAGGATATGCATTTAATCGGAAACTTAACACACATCATTCTATACTTAATTTAGTGCGCTATGCCAAATTTCGTGCAAATCGAAAGATATATAGCATTTCCACATTAAATGAAACCTTTTACAAATTAAATGAACCCTTTTCCAAATTAAATGAAACCTTTTCCAAATTAAATGAAACCTTTTCCAAATTAAATGAACCCTTTTCCAAATAAAATGAACCCTTTTCCAAATTAAATGAAACCTTTTCCAATTGAAATGAAACCTTTTCCAATTGAAATGAAACCTTTTACAAATAGAATGAAACTTTTCCAAATTAAATGAAACCTTTATTCTTATCTAAGGAAATATAATATTTGCAGTAATTTTAAACCAATATTTGAAAATTAAATCAAAGAATATTAACAACTGTAGTTGTATGGCTGTGTAATTAACATAAATATTCTTTAATTCGGTGTGATTTCATTTAATATCTTTAGTACATAAAACTAAATAAATAGTAATACAAACTGGGGTATTTCTTGACATTTTAATAAATAAATATTTAAGAACAAGAATTGAATACCCGGTCCTAAATGCGAAATACATATTTGACTTAATAAATTGTTGATGATAAGGTAACTGCTTATCTTAATGAATTTTGGAACATTGAAGGAAAATAAGCGTGGAGGAAATAGAACTAAGTTGTTGACACCACATGTTTAGTCTGATCGAGTTCTATATAGAAAGTCAACCTGGAATTACCCTCAAAGCCATAAAAACTAAACTGTTGAGAGAAAATGATATAAATATTTCCACAAGCTGCATAGAATATGGATTACGGAAATTAAAAATTACGTTGAAGATGGCCTCTATTGAAATAGAACGAAAGAATGACTCCAGAACATTAGGCTTGAGACAAAAATATGCTCAAGACTTTACAAAATGGATACCCCAACAAGGAGAAAAATTTATATTCATTGATGAGTGTGGATTTAATCTTCACATACGAAGAACCCAAGCCCGTTCAAAACAAGGAACAAGAGCACACATTGTGTTGCCTACGGTCAGAGGTCGTAATGTCTCTATAATTGCAGCAATAAACAACGCGGGAGTTGTACATCACACAATCGTTTCTAATTCCAGTGTCAATGCAGACAGATTTAAATTATTTATAGACATTTTTTTTGAGAAAATCAATCCAGAGTTGGAAAATAACGCTCAAATACAAAAGCGACATGACATAAAAAATTTGATCGAATCCAAAAGATGCAACCTTAAATTCTTACCGCCTTATTCTCCAATGCAAAATCCAATCGAAAATGCATTTTCAAAAATAAAAAAATTATGTCCAAGAGCTGAGCTGTGTGACGTTTCAATGGAACATAACATTGTTGATGTAATCGAGCGAAGTATTCAAAAGCTTACTCGGCAAGATTGTTCTAACTACGTTATGGACATGGTTTTGAAAATCCCACAAGCTGCAAGTCGGGAACCCCTTCATTAAGATAAGCAGTTACCTTATCGTCAACAATTTATTAAGTCAAATATGTATTTCGCATTTAGGACCGGGTATTCAATTCTTGTTTATTTATTTATTTATTAAAATGTCAAGAAATACCCCAGTTTGTATTACTATTTATTTAGTTTTATGTAGTAAAGATATTAAATGAAATCACACCGAATTAAAGAATATTTATGTTAATTACATAGCCATACAACTACAGTTGTTAATATTCTTTGATTTAATTTTCAATTATTGGTTTAAAATTACTGCAAATATTATATTTCCTTAGATAAGAATAAAGGTTTCATTTAATTTGGAAAAAGTTTCATTCTATTTGTAAAAGGTTTCATTCTATTTGTAAAAGGTTTCATTTCAATTGGAAAAGGTTTCATTTAATTTGGAAAAGGGTTCATTTAATTTGGAAAAGGTTTCATTTAATTTGGAAATGGTTTCATTTAATTTGGAAAAGGGTTCATTTAATTTGTAAAAGGTTTCATTTAATGTGGAAATGCTATATATAGGGACTTTGGTACACCATTTACATTAAATCGGACGAAAGAATATATGGGAGCTATATCTAAATCTGAACGCATTTTCAGGAAATTTAACACACGTCATTGTAGACCTAATTCAGTACGCTATGCCAAATTTCGTGATAATCGAAAGATATATAGTGACTTTGGTACACCATTTTCATTAAATCGAACGAAAATATATATGCGAGCTATATCTAAATCTGAACCGATTTTCAGGAAACTTTGCACGCATCATCCTGGACTCAATTCAGAACATACTGCCAAATTTCGTGGAAATCGAAATTTATATTGAGACTTTGGCGTCCATTTACATAAAATCGGACGAAAATGTATATGGGAGCTATATCTAAATCTGAACCGATTTTCAGGAAACTTAACAAATATCATTGTAGACCTGAAGCAGTACGCTATGCCAAATTTCGTGCAAATCGAATGATATATAGGGACTTTGGTGCACCATTTACATAAAATCGGACGAACATATATATGGGAGCTATATCTAAATCTGAACCGATTTTTCCTAATTTCAATAGGGTTCGTCCTTGAGCCAAATGAGTGAGCTGTGCCAAATTTCATCCAAATCGGATCATAAATGCGACTTGTATTGTATACAATTTAACATGGATAGATGGACGGGCATGCATAAATCGACTTAGAAAGTGATTCTATGCATATAAGGCATAAAGGAACCATGTGTCTATCTCGTTTCCTTTTGCCTGTTACAAACATATGCACAACGACATAATACCCTGTACCACAGTGTGGTGAAATTGGTATATGTTCCTTAGAAAATATATGCAAAGATATTACTAATCGTGAAAATATCGGTATTTGGGGATCTGTCACTTTCTGTAGAGTGATCCACTGATCCACTTTCAAATATTTTTAATAAAATTGTAAGATTTATTTAAAATCTTTATATTAACATAAAATGTTAATTCTGGGTAATGTTTTAACTATTTTTTTTTTATTTTCCGGAAATCTGCTTGTCATATTTACTATTAGCTCGTCCAAACATGAGACAAATAATATAGTTCTATAAATATACTAAAAGTTGGAACTCATTACATTTGACCTCTACTTTTGCGTATCAACGCTTCCTTGCATTGAAACTTCTACTTCTTAAAAATAAATAAAATTAATGGATCGATTACGGATGGCAACCATAGTTTAGTTGTGTTGCCAGTTGCCAAATTTGCATTATGGATGGCAACTGTTGTTAACTTCAGTTGCTTCAAATAGAATTTTTCGGCAACCACTTATTTCTGGTTGCTGTTTATAAAAACTGAGCTTTGTAGGCTTCCCATAATGGTTAATATTACTACAAAAGAAGAATTTGAGGTCCTTATTGCCCGGATGGAAGCTCACCCAATTGTAGCACGTGGCGTGCGGACTTTTGGTCAAACCAAAGCCACTATCTATGATGTGTGGAAGGCCATTTCAGAAGACCTTAACTGCTATGGCCCACCAACACGCATTCCAAATGAATGGCAGAAAGTGGCGAACATCTTCTTTTGGGTCCATGATATGTATGTGTGTATCAACAATACATCCGACAACACCCAGGAACTTAGTCTTCGAATAAAAACATTTTATTCTTCCCTTTTTCCTCCTCCGTTAATTTGGATACAATCAAAATTTTACACAGTTTTTCCTCTATTAGCCGGATAACTTCGGCGAAAACCACCGACATTGTCGGTTGTGCCATGCCAAGGTTGAAGTCATTGCTATGGGACTCTTGAAAACTTCCCCCACAAAAACATCAGAGCTGCACACATTTTTTAGAGAGGAGGAATTGCTGTTGACCTCCAGGCTTTTCGGAAATCAGGGTTTAAGGCTTCATCTATGTACACAACGGCAAATATTTTATTCATTTTTTTGTTTGTTTACAACATTTCTAGTTGTAGAAATGTCAAAACAGTATTATCGACAGCAACTGAGAAAAGTTGATATTCATAATGTTAAGTTTTATTTCAATTGCGTTGCCAGTTGAACTCGCAACTGGAGTTTGGTTGCCTTCCATAATCGACCCATAAATCTTACTATTTCCTCCTAAACACCTTTTTTTGTTCAAGATCCTATCATAACATGAGTTTTTTCTAAGAGGCCACCATTAATATGTAATTTGATTGTCATCCTCATGGTGGAGGGTATAAAAAGTTCGGCCTGTCCGAACTTAACATTGTTTTCACTTTTTGGTAGGAAGATTTTTCTATCCAAGGAAATCTAAAAATACGAAATTACAGCCAATTCCGTTGAACATACAGAATAATTTGGATATTACTATAATATCTTTATATAACAGTGTCCAAATTACATTTCATTTATGTGAGATCCTTATTTATATTCTGAGAAACTAGAATGCATGTTATTTATATGGATTGTCAAAACATGGACCTTTATTGAACAAGGACCTAGAACCTTCAAAACACTTAAAATCGGTCGGGATCTATATAAACACAAAAATAAGCATTCACTGGAAAATGTTGATAGGACCTTGAAATGTGATCTATTTTCGATAAGAATAAAATATCCTAGGAGATGCAGCAATCCACCTGCAAAATGACAAAGCCCTATCTTTAGTAGAATTGCCAGTAGTAG
Organism: Musca vetustissima; assembly: GCF_032173495.1. Lineage (NCBI taxonomy): Eukaryota > Metazoa > Arthropoda > Insecta > Diptera > Muscidae > Musca > Musca vetustissima. The sequence continues at coordinate 28,828 of NW_026880250.1, forward strand.
AATTTGCAAAAGCTGGATATTGAGGTTTAATAAGCTGTACAAAACATAAAGAATTGAATGTATTATACAAAAATTGTGAAAATTCTTAAATTTGGTTTTTACTCACTTATTAAGTTCATAAGAAATTGTACACAGTTATGTATAGAATAATGTATGCACGTTTAATTAAAATCGGTTCCGATTTAGTTATAGCTTCCAATGTATAATTTCTTCCGAATGGTGCACGAAATTTTTGCATATCGCATAAGATTGAGTTTCGAAAGAAGTGTATTAAGTTTTCATTTATGTGTTTTTATTTTCGTCCTATTTGATTCTAACTGTGCACCAAATGCCTAATTTATTACGACGAACATTTTCATACGATTTCATGTGAATTGATCACCAAATAACCAGACATATGTCAATTATTTGGATAACATTAAATGTTTTGTTTCATAGATTGCAGAATGATTGATTAAAATCATTTCATAAAACAATATACGTTACATACTTAATTTCTTCCGTTTTCATAACAGTGGACCACCGCAATTGCTATGTCTGTTCTATCGACAATGTTAGAGCACATTTAACCAAAATCAGTTCATATAGTCGGCCCCTTCCGAAATTTCCACTTATTTCCTCATTGTTTTTTTTTACAAAATTTCTTATTCTTCAATTAAAACTTTTATAAAAAATTGGTATATATTTCAAGACATTTTCAACAATACGCACTTCCTTAATATGTATGCAAATACATCGCCAATTTATGCAGATCATTTAAAATTTTGAAATTTAATTGAAAGAAAATTGCAAAAGAATGATAATGGCGAATGATGCCAACACGCGATATTGATTTAAGCCAATAAGCCATTTTGGATAAATTGAAATTACCTGCATATGTGTGTGAGTGTGTGTTATGGTAATTTGATTTTATATCCGTCATTTCCCTTTAGGGGCGTGTGTGCGTGTGTACATGTACCAGTCGGCTACCCCAATGCCTATCACCTGAAAAGTGAATTTTTTGTTGTTGTTCAAATTGCAAATAAACTTTGTGACGAACATCAAAGTAATCAGCCGCAACAGGGCGATATGAATGAAGTGGCTACAAGGACTTTGGTAACTAAATGGCAAATGTTTGCGAATATCGAATAATGGCAATTTAGGACAATGTGTGTATATACCATTATATACACACGTATGTACACACCAATTTGCTTAGATGCCAATCGAAAGGAAATCGACAGGATATAAAGAACACATGTAGCAATCAAATGCCATGCCATCGTAATAAAGAAGTAAATATAAAAATTCATATTTATTTCTCCGAGGAATTTCCCTCAAATAATATTAAATGAAAATAAGTTATTGGCAAAGGCATTGTTCCACAATTCATATGTGTATTCAATCATTGTATTTCGTTTTTTGGCTGTATTGGATAATGATGAACTTGTTGTGTCGGAATAGTGTG
>NW_026880251.1:0-30177 GCF_032173495.1 Musca vetustissima
CCAACAACAACATGTGTTGTTGTGTGTTTTTTGGTATTTTCACTAAAAATATTGAAATAGAAAATGCTGAAATTCTAAAAATAGGCAGTCTGTTTTGAATACTTGTGGGCATGAGTATTTTTAAACACAGAAAGGACACACATTTTAAGATCATAAGGAAAATCCATAGGAAACATTATTGCTGTACAGTAGTGGATGTTAGGTTTTTTCTAGTGGGTTATCCCACACACACACAAGAGACAAGAGGGCACAGGATAACTGATTAGACATATTGTGATGCCTAATCCTTGCAGTAACAAATTTTAGATAATACTATTAAATAGATTATTATTAAAGAGATAAATATTTATTTGTATTTTTTGGTAAATAATACAACAGTGAACTCTCGATCATGTGAACACTCAAACTGATATTGAAGTATTGAAAATCGGGGAATCAGCGGTAAATAAGCTAGACGAATCGAAAATGTAAATAAATTCGAAAATATGAACTATCCCGACATTAATTAGTTCACATTAACGAGAGTTCGCTATATTGAATGTTCACATTATCAAGAGTTCACTGTATAAGGATATAGATTTTGTAAAAAATATATAACCCGTTGTCTTACGTGTTATCCTTTGAGTTGCATTAGTGGAAAAAATAAATATGTTGTTAATCCATTTTCGTCAAGACCTTGTTGTGTAAGCTCCACTTAACAACATTATAGTTATTTCATTTGATATGCACTTTGAGAATTATTATTGTCATTATTTGTCAATTGTTCCATTAGCGTTCGTTCGCTATTTGGGTAATCAATCAATAAACACAGTCTGTTATACTTTTTGGCAAAAGTTTGCTTTGCTTTGAACATTATAAGCAAATAATTTATGTAAATAAATTCACTCACTATAGTAGCCAGTTGAAAATTGATAGTCGTTCTTCTCTTTTGATTTTTTGTTTACACAGTATTTCGGTGTTTGATATTATAATCAACGGACGTTAGGATATAACGAACGAATTTTTATAGAACCCTCAACTTATATTAAAACAATGGACTTTCAAAAAATACCACTTATTTGTTTTATACATCGTCACACATGTTTTTTAGTCGATCACTATTTCGTTATTCATGAGGATTTCCGAAATTTTGAGAGACATTGTTAAGTTATGTAACCCAGTGTTCGAACTCTTTCCATATAATAAGTTTATATTCGATTGAAGATTTTTTGCCGACAATAGAATTGCAAATACAGGTTCATTATATAAGATATTGTGATCCGCTGTATGATCACAGTGACCTTCTTTGTGACCTTGAGTCAATATGTTACTTATTCGAGTTCTGTAAAGTCTTGAACTTGAAACGTTTAAATATTGGTAGTTTTATAATACTTTAAAAATAAACATATCTAAATATTACTTAACTGGCGAACCACTTGGCTCAAACCCTTATATCAAGCGGGGGACCCAAGGACCCCATTTTCCAAAGTAGAAATATTTTTGCAAAAACTGATCAGCGTTGGATCACGTTTTCTTGTAACTCCCATATAATGATTGTCTTAGCATCTTTTCGGCAGATGGCTGTACTGATAGATTTCTCGTAAAGTATCGATCAAACAATTTCAGATTTATGCTCTTTGAAACGGTGACATTTCGCAGTAAAACCAGTGAGCAGAGCAGTATAGTCGGACAGGGCCGACCATATGATACCCTACACAACATCCACAAAAATCTAACTTTCTGTGGTACCGACTAGAGGTCAACAAATATTACTAATATTCAGTAAATCCCTTCTAATTACTTGTCCAGATTCCCTTCACGGTGGGTTGTGTTATGATGTTCGACTTTCAATTATGGACTATATATGGACTAGAAAAAAAAACACAAAAAATTATGTTTTCGGTCCACCTCATCCGAATATTATTATCTGATCATCACCGAAAATTATAGGCGTTATCCTTGACCATTGCTGGATCCTCATGGACATTTTCAAAACTATGCGCGCTGTATTTCCGCCTCCAGTGTGGTAATGTGTTACTAAATAATATCTGAGTACGTAAGCACCTGTAAATATTTAAATGTAACTCCCGCATCCGAGTACATAAGACAATATAATTGGTATCAATTTAAAGGTCAACCACTTCTCCTGGATATACTATAAACTTATTGGCTCTATGTCATTCAGGAGTAAATATATACGCTATAGAATACAAATTTTGTCATTTTTCACACAAAAGTTAGGGTCCATTAGACCCGCTAAATATTGATCGATCTTTATCAAAACAGGCATGCTTATTCTTTGGCCCAATCCACTTCTCCATGTAGAAATTCGCGGTGTTTGAGCCATAATTGCGGCCTCAGGATCGACCAGAAAATCAGACAAAAATTTAGTTTTTGGTCCATTTCCCTAAATATTAACCGATCTTTACCATAAACAATAGGATCTTCATTGGGCAGAACCCATCCTACATGCAAAATTTCGTGAAGATTGGTCCATAACTGCGTGTTTACAAATTATAATGGACAGACCGACGGACGGACGGACACACATGTCTAGATCGACTCAGCTAGGCGAGATATGACGATCGGTATACTTAAAGGTGGGTCTATGACCAATATTTCGCGGCGTTACAAACTCTTGGGGCTGCACAAAGCTATAATACCCTGACAACATAGTTGTGTAGGGTATAAAAATTAGCCAACATAGCCAAATTAGCTGTAACTTCTCATTGATGGTTTGTGGTGAGCAAAAAACCTATTTGCAGCAAATTTTGAATTCAGATCCATATTATGATCTGATGATGTTTTAGGCATTCTAAAAGTCTTAGTCGCATTTTTCCAATGAAATAGCTGTATGTTGGCATTTCGGGTTCTTGTAGGATGAAAAACCTAATATTGAATATAGGTTAATATTTTGACATAACTTCAATTTCAAGGATACCAGGCGCCAACAGAACAGACTGTAATTTCGCATTGATGGTTTAAGGGGACCTCCCCCATTCTCCATTTTAAATTTTCAAGATTTTCATTGGGCTGGTAAATGAATACCAATGGTTTGTAACTTTACATATATAAATTGAAGATTTAAAAAAGAAGAAAGATAATTTTCAAAATTTGGTTGTTTTTATTTTGTTGTTGTTTTCGGTGATTAAAGGAAAAACCTTATTTCTGATGGCGGGCACTATAACTCATCACTGGAACATCGGAATCCGGGAATTCCAAGTGTTTAGAAAGAGTACATGACTGGCTCTCGTATGAACTAGGATTATTCACTACGCTCAAAAATTAACAAACTTAATTAAAAAATAAGGAAGCTCTTCACCGATTGGCTTTGTCCTAGTTCATACGAGAGCTATACACTCCCAGAGAAACAAAAAAACTGTTTCGAGAAAAATGCGTTTAAAGTTGAGTTGTTGAGATTTTCACTTGAAATTTTGTAGGGACATTCTAGAATTAGAGTAGATTAGAATTAAATCAAAAAATGTTTTGACACCGAGAATGGGGGGTGGGTCCCGTTAAGGAGAGCAAACACATATTTGTAGCAAATTTGGAATAAAAGTCCATATTTGACATATAACTTATATGAAGTCTCACTCTAAGGGCCTTAGTGGCATTTTTCCAATGAAATGACTGTAAATTGGCATTCCAGATACTTGTAGGATCAAAAACATAACTTTTGATATAGGACTTTCAATACAAAATAGTAGCCACAATTTCGAATTTATTACGTACAATTTTGGAATTCCTGGTTCTCGGATGATGAAAGAATCCTTCGCAGAAAATGTTCGATCAAGGTCAATATTTTGACATACCGAATTTTGCAGAAAATTTGGGCATTGTCTTCATATAAATAGTCCCTTGACATTTTGAAGCATTTTTCCACCGCATTGGCTGTAATGTGGCACTTGGAGTTCATTGTTTCAAAAACTTGTCCTCAGAAAGTATAGCATTAGTAGTAGCATTTGAAGAACATTTTCAATTGAGGACCGCCTCAAACTTTCGTGTTGAGAAGATTTTAGTAGCATTTTTCTTCTGATGAAGAACCGTACTGTAAAAAATCCGAAATCGGAAGATATATATGGACTTTGGTGCATCATTTACATAAAATCGGACGAAAATATATATGACAGCTATATCTAAATCTGAACCGATTTTCAGGAAACTTAACACACATCATTCTAGACCCAATTCATTACGCTTCGCCAAATTTCGTGCAAATCGAAAGATATATAGGGACTTTGGTGCACCATTTACCTTAAATCGGACGAAAATATGTATTGGAGCTATAACTAAATCTGAACCGATTTTTTCCAATTTCAATAGGGTTCGTCCTTGGGCCAAATAAGTGACCTATTCCAAATTTCATCCAAATCGGATCATAAATGCGAACTGTACTTTGTTCACAAAAATACATGGACGGACAGACGGACATGCGTACATCGACTCAGAAAGTGATTCTATTAATATTCTCAAAAGGAACCATGGGTCTATCTCTATTCCTTTTGCCTGTAACAAACACATGCACAAATACATAATACCCTGTACCACAGTGTGGTGAAGGGTATAAAAAACGTATCTTGTGAATCAGATTTAATCATGTATAACAGCTGCCTCATGATCAGTTTTGCCGAGGAAACTGGCGACCATTTGAAACGAAGTGCTTTTTATCAAGAACGAATTTCGTGAAATCTGGTCCGATACTCATGGATACATGAGTGATTTTCAATAGTGGGAAATCCAATGAGAACAAACCTCTTTGCGGACAGCTGTTCATGCAATATCGCGAATGTATGCAGTTACAAGTAATGCCAGGGGTTGTCTTTATCTCACGGTATGTGATATTGCATTATCACTTCACACACAGCATCAATGCTCTGTGGCATACACGACCATTTTGGGCGACATTCGGGAACATCGAATTAGAGCGAATGTTCATTAAACCGCAATTTCACAGACAAATAGAATGGTGCTTCATCGCAATATTAAGTTTAATATACACTCGATCGATGCACTCTTGCCGATGCACGATAACACGTGTCGGAAATTGTAAAATAATTATCCCAGGAAAATGTGCACCAGTCATCAAGTCACAGGAAACCACACAACACATGATTATAATTAAAAATGACAAACTTTCCCGTGGAATACCAAATTGCTCCACTCAAGAATTCGTAATTATGTTTAGGCGGGCGAACTTTTAATATATTTCTCTTTCCTATACAAAAAAACTCCCTTAAGTTTTTATGGGGGTTATGCCACAACGTAGACCAACCAAACAAAACTTGAGAGTATATTGATAATTTTGTAAGAAAGATTCGGCACCCAATGGTCATCTATATTACAGCCAATCGGGTTGAAATTCGTGCCTATGTTCCTAAAATACTGAATAAATTTGTGCCTTTATCAAAATGTGGACCTTAATAATTTTCATAGCCAAATTTTCTTACGGTCCTTTTACACCCCAACCTAATATTAATGTGAATTTGTTTTATTTTCCACAAAGTTTGTGTTTTTTGTTGCAATATTGAAAAAGCGACTTTTTGGTAAACCTGAAAAATTAAAATCGAAATTTTTGTGTCACAAAAGGCATTTTTCTGTCTGTTCAGGCCACAGAAAAGAGTGACCAGTCAGCGTACGGTATGCACGACACATTGTAACATCAGGTCAATAGTCATTTATTTTAACCTCAATGCAAAGCGGAGAGAGGGGAACTAGATGCGTACGCACAAACACCTCCCAAACATATATTTTGCATTTGTATGCAATTCAAAAGCCATATGGCTATGTGTGAGAGCGAGTGCATGTTTGTGTGTTAGCGAGTTGATTTGCTTGTATGTTTGTGGAAAACATAATTAAATTTTAACCAAAAATATGGCTGTGTCACTTACTTTTGACCACCTCAAAACCACAATCACATAAAGCCGTTGATTTATTCAAATTCAAATGAGTGTCTGTGTTTTGCAGTATAGGCAGAGAGGCAGACAAACAAACGTGCTGCAAATAAGCTAATGTTAGTTTTGTAAAATGGCTATATGAGTGTGTGTGTGTGATTATGTGTGTATGGGTGTTTAGATGTCTACTAGTGTGCATTTTGGTTAAGTGTGACTGTGGATAAAAGTGTTAGAGGCTTAGCACGCACAAATACAATTGCAATTGCACAAACATATGTATATAACCGAGTTCATGACTGCCATTTGAAATTGATTTGAGATTAATGTTCGGGTTTAGGCCATAGAGACAAAATTAGACAAAACTTAATTGAGCTAATAGTAGCCCATTCATTGAAGATACATTTAAATTTCAAATTTATTAAAGAAAGCCTAGGAAAATTTGTATATGCATACACATTTCGAAGGTCTTCTATGTATAAGAGGGTTATATATTTCTGACAGATATGGCGCTGAAGAGATTTGTTCCATAAAACACCTGATGATCTATCTATGGATAAGGATAATTCTATTTATTCAGTAGTGTTGGCGGTTTATTTGGGATACCATTTGTATTTTGTTTTTGCAAAATAGTCAGGCTGAATCCCAGTTTGTTGTTTTAATAAAAAACAACTATTTAGTAGTGGGGAATGTATGGCATTGTTTGCCGAGGGGTAAAGCAGGGAAGACTATAGTTTCGGATCACGCCACTGATCCTTATCAGTTCCCTTAGTTTTTTGTTGGGATATTCTCCCCAGAAGCTATTGCTTCTATACAAAAAACCTTTCATACCCAAATGTCTCTTGTAACAAAGCGAAGTACTTATCTAACCAACGACATAAACTGCATGAGAAGGCATTTACAAACAATACCACACCTTTCCCACTGTTGTGTGTTGTCACATCGCGACAAAGGGAACTGATGAGGATCTACTCATTATAAAACGCTTCAACAGCATCCTGTTGTGATGATGGATTTGTTCTTGATGTGCGCATATAAAACCAGTGAGCGGAGCAGTATAGTCGGACGGGGCCGACCATATAATACCCTACACAACGTCCACGAAAATCTAAGTTTTCGGTCCACTTCATCCCAAAATTATTATTTGATCATCACCGAAAGTTATAGGCGTTGTCCTTGACCATAACTGGAATCTCATGGAAAACCAGGAAATCAGACAAAAATAAAGTTTTTTGTCCATTTCATCCCCTAAATATTAACCGATCTTTTCCAAAAACAATAGGGGTCTTCATTGGCCAGAACCCATTCTACATGCAAAAGTTCGTGAAGATTGGTCCATAACTGTGGCCTGTATCGTGTTTACAAATTATAATGGACAGACGGACGGACGGACACACATGTCTAGATCGACTCGGCTAGTCGAGATATGACGATCGGTATACTTAAATGTGGGTCTAGGACAAATATTTCGCGGCGTTACAAACTTTTGGGGCTGCACAAAGCTATAATACCCTGACAACATAGTTGTGTAGGGTATAACAAGAAATTACGTGTGATGATGACCCACACCTCGATAACATAATACCTTCGTCCACGATTGAATTCAATGAATTTTTTACAGTGTGTAAACAACTCAGACGGGGTCGTACTGAGCAAGTTTATTCTAAATCTTTCCAATGGAAATACAATATGGAGCCTGGGGAAACAGGTACGGCCTGTAGAACGGTCGTGGGCATTTAAGTACCTTTAATGAGTCGGAACCCTTAAAAGAGGACCATCTTATTATGAATTGGGTATTAAACTACAAACATTTACTACAGCCCTTCGGTGGAAAAATGGGTTAAAATCTTTAACGTGTCGAGAGGATTTTTATAATGGGGCTACGTCTAAATTTGTTTCGCCCTCGGAGTATTCCGATTGGAAAGTTACAGTAACTTCGGTTAGAAAATGCGGCCAATAACATACAAATACCACAAATACAGTGATATCGATAGAGGGGTTGTACGATAATATATAGTCCATATATGGACCCATTTCGAAAATGCCCTACAAAGAAGTAGTTTGTCCATCAGAATTTCGAAATACCAAATTACAGGCACTTTGGTACGAAAATACGAAAAAGAAACTTTTAAAATTTCGAAGATATCTTCCTATGGGGGCAACGTTCAAACATATGTTTAGATTCGTCAGGAATGCCAAATTACTGCCACTTTGGATGGAAAATTATGCAGGTAGAAGGAAAGCCAAATTACTACCAATTAGGACATAAAATGCAACCAAAATCCCTAATATGGAGCCACACCATTTTATGGAGGCTATGCCAAAATATGAACATTTATTTGGGGGCTACGACATAGTAAATTGTCACAGCCTTCATATAAAACGAAATATCAGACTACAAATAATCAGGAATATTGGGCTAGGAACGTGAACATCCAGCAGTCTCAAAATAAAGCGAAACTCATACAATTTAAGTATATGTACACATATGTATGCATGTATGTATTCGTGAAACCCAAAAATCTAAGAAAATTTGATATGAAAGATGCAAAAAGGAGCCACAACAAGAAAGAATAAAATCAACAGTATGACAAACCTACCCAAAAAGAGTAACGCACAGAAGAAGACGACGAACATCAAGATTTGTAACATGTTGGCGTCTCAAAAGTTTTTTTTCTGTCTCAAACATGACATTAAATGTTGCAGCATGTCTGCTTAAAAATTTATATCCTATACCCGGGAAAAAGAAATGAAAACACGACAAAAGGCGTAACGACATTTCGTCCTGTTTTTCCAGCGGTAAATTAGGCTTGCTTCGCTCTTCTATTCCCAAAAAATTGTGTAAGGAAAGCGTGCGAATGTGTTAGGGTTTGTTGGGTTTTGGGTTGTAATGATGACGGATCGTACCAAAGAAAATATATAAAGGGTGTTCATAATCATAACAATTAATTATGGGTTTTTATAACCATCACCCTAGTACGAAGGGCATATTAATTTTGTCATTTCTATCGAAATGCTCATTTCCGACCCCATATATCGGTTCACGTTTTTATTTATGTATCTTTGTGGGTGATAAAACATTAATTTTATAAATTACCTATAACGGTAAATTGTCAGATATAGTCCCCATATACTGTTAGCCCCTAATTATATCCCCCACCATAAGTTGGAGTGTATATTAAATATTCTCATTTATTTAATACAAAGCTAGGATGTACGGTACCCTAAAATATTCGGAGTTTTGGGAATTTTCAGTTTAAAACCAGTAAGGAAAGTAATAAAGTCGGACTGGCCCGACTATATATATTCATATATTCATCACTTTGGGTATATTGTACATATGTATCCTTACAATTGTATGTTAATGTTCCCTCGAAGGAACATACGCATGACTTTCTGCAACCTAAGACAAATTTTATTTCATTCAGGCCGATTTAGAGTCGGAAAGATACTTAGGGTCTTTGGTGCACCACTTACCTTAAATCGGACGAAAATATATATGGGAGCTACATCTAAATCTTAACCGATTTTCACCAAACTTAACATACATTCTAGGCTTAATTCAGTATGTTGTGCCAAATTTCGTGCAAATCGAAAGGTATAAGAGGAATTTGGTGCACTATTTACATAAAATCGGACGAAAGTATATATGGGAGCTATATCAAAATTTTAACCGATTATCACGAAAATTAGCACACAACCTTCTACGCTCACTTCAGTACGCTATGCCAAATTTCGAGCAAAGCGAAGGATATAAAGTTGGTGCACTATTTATATTAAATCGAACGAAAATATATATGGGTGCTATATCTAAATCTGAACCGATTTTCGTGAAATTTAACATACCATTTTAGGCCTAATTTAGTACCCTGTGCTAAATTTCGTGCAAATCAAAAGATATTTAGGGACTTTGGTGTACCATTTACCTTGAATAGGACGAAAATCTATGTGGGAGCTATATCTAAATCTGAACCGATGCTCTACCAATTTCATTTAACATGGGCAGACAGACGGACGAACATGCATAAATCGACTTAGAATGTCATTCTATGCATATTCTCAAAAGGAACCATGCGTCTCTCTCGTTTCTTTTTGTTGTTACAAACATATGAACAAAGACATAGTTCCCTCCACAACAGTGTGGTGAAGGGTACAAAAAAATTTCCTGGCGCGTCGGCTTTGTGAGCAGCTTTTCCAATTTGGCAGTCCATGTTTCAAAATGTTCTCTTCCACTTGATATTTTCTTTGAATGCGGCCCAAAAATCTTTCGGAGAATATTTCTCTCAAACACTTCAAGAACTGCCTCATCATGGTTGCACAAGTACCCATGCTTCAGATCTATACAACAGCACGGGTTGTATTAGCGTCTTGAAGAGTGTGAGTTTGGTGGCCTTGTTTTTGAATTGCTTAATTAAGACCATAGTATCACCTGTTGTCCAACACTATTCTTCGGATTTAAGAGGTGATGTTATTAGTTTTGTTTATGACGGTACCGAGGTATATAAAATCATTCACCACCTCTAAGCTGTAGTTTTGCGCGTTGATACTATCAGCTTGGTCTTCTCGCCATTTACTGCCAGACCCACTTTGGAGAATCCTTCTCAATTTGTTGAAATGTGGCTGTTACCGTGCGCAATGTTCGACACATTATGTTGATGTCATAGGCATAGGCGAGTAACATGTGTTGTTTGTTCGTCTTTGCCTCAAGTATGGCCTTTTCCAGCAGGATGTTAAAAAGTTCACACGACAAACTGTCACCCTGTCTGCATCGTAGATCGGTATTGAAATGCTCTGAGAAGTCCTTTCCAACTTTAATTGCTGACCTTGTGCCAGCGGTATTAATGTTGCAGGAATTCCGAACGCAGGCATGGCTTTAAACACCTCTGAGCTGATTGGGCTGTTGAATGTCGACGAATAGGTGGAATGTGTCGATATATTTTTTATGGGTCTTTACCGGGATTTGACGTAGTGTGAAAATCTGGTCTATAGTGCAGATCCCAAGAGCTAAGCTGCTTTAAAAATATATAATAACAAGAAATCGCCATTTCAAAAATTATATGTCCACTTTTTAGTATAGCCCCCATTTAACGTTTTTCAATCAAACTGGTTATATTTGGTATCGGTGGTATTCTTTATTGGGTGCCACATCTTCCTTCCAAACATTATCAACATTGGTCCATTTTGTAAAATAGTCCCCACCTTGGCATTAGGTAACTAATATCGGTGCGTAAAATTGTCGATATTGGCATTTTTGATAGCCCCTTTTAACGGTAACACCATTATTCCGTATTTTGGGCCCAATGGTCTCTCATTTTACTACCAAAAATGTATCGTGGTATAACTCGCCATATCTTAACGATTGTAAGTATTTTAAATGAACAACATACGGTGGAGGTTATAAAAAGTTCGGCCGGAGGAACTTAACACCGCTTTTATTCCATGTTTGCACATAACTTCCAAATAATGCTTCAGCCCTATTTTCGGAAGGCGTCATCCGATTTTTCGAAACAAGTTGCTATAATTTATCAATCTTGAATGATGAAATATATATTTTAAGAATATGTGTTTTTATACCCTACACAACTATGTTGTCAGGGTATTATAGCTTTGTGCAGCCCCAAAAGTTTGTAACGCCGCGAAATATTGGTCCTAGACCCACCTTTAAGTATACCGATCGTCATATCTCGACTAGCTGAGTCGATCTAGACATGTGTGTCCGTCCGTCCGTCTGTCCATTATAATTTGTAAACACGATACAGGCCACAGTTATGGACCAATCTTCACGAAATTTTGCACGTAGGATGGGTTCTGGCCAATGAAGGCCCCTATTGTTTTTGGAAAAGTTCGGTTAATATTTAGGGGATGAAATGGACCAAAAACTTAATTTTTGTCGGTTTTCTGGTCGCTCCAGAGGCCGCAATTATGGCCCAAACACCGCGAATTTTTGCATAGAGAAGGGGATCGGGCCAGAGAATAAGCATGCAGTTTTTGATAAAGATCGGTCAATATTTAGCGGGTCAAATGGACCCTGACTTTTGTGTGAAAAATGACAAAATTTGTATTCTACAGCGTATATATTTACCCCTGAAGGACCTGGACCCGAAAAGTTTATATTATATCCAAGAGTTGTGGTTGACCTTTAAATTGATACCAATTATATTGAGGTATGTACTCGGATGTGAGAGTTACACTTACAGGTGCTTACGTATTAATATATTATTTAGTAACCCATCACCACACTAGAGGGCTGAAATATGGCGCTGATCGCTTTAAAATTTTCCATGTGAAACCAGGTATGGTCCAGGACAACGCCTATAATTTTCGGTGGTGATCTGATAATAATATTGGGAGGGAGTGGACCGAAAACTTAATTTTTTGTGTTTTTTCGATCTATAGACCACATGCCGAACGTCACAACAGAACCCACAGTGAATGGAATCTGGATAAGTGTTTAGAAGGGCTGTACTGAATATTGGGCATATCCGGAAAATATGACAGTGTAAGGAAGAGGTGCTTTTGACCTCTAATCTGGCAAGAGTGTGCAACTATTACGAAATATTGCCCATATTCGGAATAAAAATCCGCAGAAAGTGAGATTTCCGCGGTAGTTGTGTAGGGTATCGTATGGTCGGCCCCGTCCGACTATACTGCTCCGCTCACTGATTTTTTTTATTTGTGTTTTTATTTTTCAGGCCATGAACAGGCAACTATCAGACCATTTACGATGAAATAGTCTATATGTAAAGGTCCAGGTATTGTTAAAAATTTTCGAATGCACATTACATGGCGGACGAAATAAAAAGTATTCCACAGTGTTGTGTAGGATGTTCAAAAAAATGTCTGTATATTTTTATGTCACTAAATTCTATCAAACCAACAAAATATGTCTCGCCCATAATAGACAACTCAAGATAACTACCATGAAGTTAGTGTGGGACACATAACATACACAAAGATATTGCAAAAATATTTGTATGTGTTTAGTAACTTTAACATAATCCTTGATGTCGCATTTGTTACGCTAGTTTACTACGGACGGGGTATGCGTGTGTGTGAAGAATATTTTTCGGCGGAAGTAAATGACACAAACACTTCGTGCGAGACAACAGGAAAAACTTTCATCCGTTTTGACCGTCGTTCCCAATTTTGTTGTTTTCTTTTCGTCGTCTCCATTTTCTTCACGGACATGAAGAAGATACAAGATTGAAATGCAGTTTTTTGGACGTAGAAATGTCTATGTGTAGGTAGTTTGCTTTTTTGAAGACGGCTGAATGGTTCGTTGGTTAGGTTTTCTATGGTCTCTTTTTGGGTTATGTGAGTTTTCTACTACATGTATGTACACATGTATGTATGTACATGTTGTGTTGCATGTAACTTTCGAAATCCTCCAAGGCATTTTGTTACATTATATATTAGTTGTTGTTCTTAAGCGATTTGTGAATTTTCAGTATCCTTCGAGACATGAATGGGGGATTGAAAATTAATAAGTGGTAAAGTTCGTTTTTCGTCTACGAATCAATTGCAATAATTTGAACAATTGAAATTATGACAATTGGTCTGAAAACTTTGTTGTATCACTGCAGTGGGAATTTTGATTCGATTGCAATGGAGGTTATTTTTTGTTATGAAAGGCAAAGAATGAGAAGGAATATTACATTATTTTCAGAAAGTGTGAGAAGGCCGAAGAGGCACTATGAATTTCAATAATTGTTAATCAAATGAGGTCTTCTATACACATTTATAGCCTAATAATACGAATAAGAATATTTCGCCTCTACAACATCTTCTGGCGTAGAAAATCGTTGACCCCTCATGTTTTTCATGATGTATAAAATAACCAGCTACATTTCCCATCTAATGTGGTAATGCTAATAATAAACAATATCAGGAAAGTGGCCGATCCTCATAAAAACCGTCATGCTTATTCCATGGTCAGACCCCTTTTTCTGTATAAATGTTCGGGTCATAAATCCGAGGTCTAGAGTGGCCAGAAAAACAGACAAAAATAAAGTTTCTAGTTCATTTATCTCCTAAATATTAGCCTATCTTTGGCAGGAATCCACCCTACAAAATTTCGTAACGATTGGTTCATAACTGTGGCCTGTACCGTGTTTAAAAATTACAATGGACAGACGGACGGATGGACACACATCTCGACAGCTAAAAGGACTAATATTTCGCGTCGATACAAGCTCTTATGGCTTCAGAAAGCTATAATACCTTTACAACACAGTTGTGTAGCGTATAAAACCGCTGATCAATGTTTTGACCCACATATAATGTTTTTAGCCCACATATAAATGTCGCGCCCAATTTTTATATTTATAGGCTTATAGTCGCCTTTTACAATCGAAACGACTATAATTTGGCAATTCGGGGTTTTGAGGCTGCCATAATTAGCCACCATAAAAAGGTCCGACGAATTGTCGGTATTTTTAAGGTTTTAGGCGCATTACCCCACTGAAAGGGTCGCAAAATTGCTTGTCCTCCGAGAATAACAGACACCTGTACTATAGCTCCCCTATAAAGGTTCTATCCAATTCTCGTTTTTATACCCTTCACCACACTGTGGTACAGGGTATTATGTCTTTGTGCATATGTTTGTAATAGGCAAAAGGAAACGAGATAGACACATGGTTCCTTTTGAGAATATGCATAGAATCACTTTCTAAGTCGATTTATGCATGTCCGTCCGTCCGTCTGTCTGTCTGTCCATATTAAATTGTAAACAAAGTACAGGTCGCATTTATGATCCGAATTGGATGAAATTTGGCATAGGTCACTTATTCGTCCCAAGGACGAACCCTATTTAAATTGGGAAAAATCGGTTCAGATTTAGATATAGCTTCCATATATAGTTTCGTCCGATTTCATGTAAACGGTCCCTATATATCTTTCGATTTGCACGAAATTTGGTACAGCCTAATCATTTAGGTCTAGAATGATGTCTGCCAATTTTCGTGAAAATCGGTCCAGATTTATATATAGATATAGCTCCCACATATAGTTTCGTCCGATTTTATGTAAATGGTGCCCCAAAGTCCCTATATATCTTTTGATTTGCACGAAATTTGGTATAACGTGCTGATTTAAGCCTAGAGTGATGTATGCCAAGTTTGGAGAAAATCGGTCCAGATTTAGATATAGCTCCCATATATAGTTTCGTCCGATTTCATGTAAATAGTGCCCCAAAGTCCCTAAATATCTTTCGATTTGCACGAAATTTGGTAAAGCCTAATCATTTAGGTCTAGAATGATGTTTGGCAAGTTTCGAGAAAATCGGTCCAGATTTAGATATAGCTCCCATATATATAGTTTCGTCCGATTCCATGTAAATGGTGCCCAAAGTCCCTATATATCTTTTGATTTGCACGAAATTTTACATAACGTACTGAATTAAGCCTAGAGTGATGTCTGCCAAGTTTGGAGAAAATCGGTCCAGATTTAGATATAGCTCCCATATATAGTTTCGTCCGATTTGATGTAAATGGTCCACCAAAGTCGCTAAATATCTTTCGATTTGCACGAATTTTGACATAACGTACTTAATTGAGCCTAGAATGATGTCTGCCAAGTTTCGTGAAAATCGGCCCAGATTTAGATATAGCTCTCTTTTATTATAGATTGATTTTAAGTAATTGACGTACTAAGGAGCCAATAGGAACAAAACGTTCTGAAATTAGTATAACCTAACCTGTGACAAGTTTTTTTGAAATCGCTCAATATTTGGATAGAGCTTCCATATATATTTTCCCCCGATTTCAAGTAAATTGGGCATCAAACTCCTCATGTTAGTCAGATTGACATCAAATTTTGCACAACTTACAAAATTGAGCATAGAATTACGTAGTTGCGTTTTCTAGAAGTGCAGACATAGCCCAACGGATGACCTATTTATATTTGTTTGAAGTCGATTGACATACTTTATGGATAGATCTAGGTAGATTCACATTTAGATAAATATCACATTTGTTCATCCAATTTTATGTTATAGTCCTGTTTAATATACCCATAGTGGTGAAGGGTATCATATAGTCGGCCCCGTCCGACTTTACTACTTTCCTTACTTGTTTGTTGCTGGATTAATTCGGACTTTTTGAAGCTTGTATCTATACATCTATACACAAAATGATGATTATAGGTCCATATTATGACATAGCTCCCACAAAATTATCCGCCGAATTCTCCGTCTTTGAGTGTTCTAGAGGTTTTTTTTAACTGAAAGGGCTGTAATTTTGCATTTCGGGGTCATAAAGGCAGACAAATAACTACGCAGAAAATGGTAACTGTAGGTCCATGTTATTACATAGCCAACCTATATAATATATAATATATATAATATTTTATATTCTTCTTCATTAATCGAAGTAACGTATCGCACCAGTTCGACTTTGGTAACTTCTTTACACGGTTTTGGTCGATGTGATCTGATATACCCCATGTCCTATTAATGTTTTCGCCGACAGTATATTTCGTATAATCCTAAAATGTCATTGCATTTTCATTAAAGCCCTAAAAATATTAAAAATATTTAAATTTTTTTGTCGATAACATTTAAACATTTCACTTTAGTCTCTAGGAAAAAAATATTGTACCTTAATATGACTTCCATCTTTCACTCATGTCCGCCTTTGGGCTATAAGAGAAACAATTTCCCTCCTCCTGACTAGCAGCTAGTCAGCCAGCCACACATAGAAAGTGTATAGAAGTGTTTGTAATCTTAAACCAAAATTACAACACTCTACCATGAAGTACTTTAAAACCCATCACCATCGTACAGCAGTAGCCAGCCAAATACAAGAGCTTCTCCTCGCGGCGGCATTGACTTTTTGTAATATGAACGACTGAACATTTGCTACCTGTAAAAAAGTTACGTTACGCCACTTTGAAATTGTGGAATTCCTTTTTTCACGACTTGTTTTTGTCTCTTTCGCTTTCTTGCAATTTTTCCAGATTTACTTTTTTGTATTGTATTCTGTGTCCGAACTTACTGCTGCAGTTGTATGAATGCTCAAGTTGGTGATTTTGGTGTTAGTCCATGGTGGCAAATATTTTTGCCATTTTGTTAGTGGTGGTGTTGTCGTCGTTGTTGTTGCTGCTGCTGTTCATATCTTAAAGGTGTTGTTAAGAAATTTGTTTCATTCTTTACTGTGTAGTTATACATGGAGAGAAATGTAGAGGTCATGTGATATTTATATAGAAGAGATATTCCATAGAAGTCCGTTTGAAAGGTCCCTAATGTATAGGGGATGTATAGAGTTCCTGCACATTACTGTGGAACATCATAGGCTCGTAGTTAATTATGAAATAGTTTGACCATTGTTTCTTCATGAACTTTATAGCTACGAGCAAAAATCTGTCATAACTCCAAACCTTGATATATGGCGAATTTGTTTTTATGGATTCTTAATATACTGCCGAGGGCATTCATCTTCATAGCGGATTTTGTATCTCAGACCATGTCGTCGATTTTGTGTCACAGTGTAATTAAATGTTTTACAATAGGAACTTTCGAACAAATTTAAGATTGTTCCATATTTTTATAGGAGACATAATAAAAGTCTCAACCATATTAAGAGCCTTATATCCATTGGTCTTCGATTACAAGATTAACATTTACCTATACAACTTTTCCTGGAGGTAGTAATACCATAAAACAACCCTAGAAGACCATTTATATAAAAAGAATTCCTGAAACTTCATGGCATATTTTTACAGAAGACCTCCTATTGACATTAGACGTATAGAAGATTCTTGCACTTGATGCTTGTCTGCTTGATGGACTTATGATCCTTGAAGGATATTGGCTAACATACTACCCCTAGAAGTTCAACCAATTAAACAAGATCTATTGAAGTCCTCTAATAAGCTAAATAAATAACTTCTGAAATATTTTATACATAAAATATCTATGTTCATAAGTGAATTCTGGATGCAAAAGAAGACATCTTAAAGTGGGGTAATTAAAAAGACTATTGAATATATTTTTATACCCTCCACCATAGTGTATTGTAATCACTCCGGCCTCTAAACGACTTGAGATAGATCGCCAAAAGTTTAAATAGATTGTTTTGTCTGCAGGCAAGTTCGATGATGGGCTATATCGGTCCAAGTTTAGGCATAGCTCTCATATAAGGGTACCCCTTAATTTTCGGTATTTTGGGATTCTTGAGCGCTTTTTTCAACCAAATTCGATGAAATTTGGTACATTGAGTTACTATTGGGAACCAATTTTCCTCACAAAAAATTATAAATATAGGTCCTCTTTTTCAGTTAGCGCCCATATAAGAGTACCCCCCAATTTTTAGTTTTTGTGGGGTTTTGACCGGATTTTTTTTTTTTAACGAATTGCCTGTTATTTAGTACTTGGAGTTCTTATTGGGTACCAAATCTCCCTACTAAAAATTATAAATGTAGGTAAATTTTTTCTGGTACCCCCCATATAAGGGTACCCTCCAATTTTCGGTATTTTGGGGTTCTTGGGCGCGTTTTTCAACCGAATTCGCTGAAATTTGGTACTTTGTAGTCGTATATGGTAACCAATCTCCCTACCAAAAAATTATTAATATTCGCCCTCTTTTATATTAAAATTGTTAACTGATTTGTTCTGGTTTTAGGGTTACCCCCATATACCCGTATTCCACCTTAGTATGCTTTATTCGAAATTGTCCGTTTATATCCTACATAGTATGGAACTGTAAGACGATTTATTCGATTTATCCATCTGTTGTAATTGTTCTACTTTTGGAGGATCGAGATAAAAAACTAGTAGGTCAGATTCTAGAATGACTATATCGACCCGCTTTTGGGCATTGTCCCTATATAAAACGAATAGGCTTAAGTTTGGGTCTTTACTCAAAATCGAATGAAACTATATATGGGAGCTATATCTAAATCTGAACCGATTTTCCCCATTTTCAATTGGGTTCGTCCTAAGGCCAAATAAATGAGCTGTGCCAAATTTATCCAATTTGGATCATAAATGCGACCTGTACTTTGGTTACAATTTAACATGGGCAGACAGACGGACATGCAAAAATCGACTGCGAAAGTAATTATATGGATACTCTCAAGAGGAAACATGTGTCCATATCGTTTCCTTTTGCCTGTTTCAAACATATGCACAAAGGTTAGGAATTGAGATATATCGATCCTTAATTAGGCATAACCCTTCATATTATAAAACTCCAAATATTCGCTAATTTCTACACAATGTTGTCAATATTGGTCCCGCTTTAGGTATGTCTCATATAACTTTGTCCTCTAAATTGCAGTATTTTGAGGATTTTATACAAATGTTTCACCCTACCATGCTTTCATAATATAGGTCAACATTTTGTGCTGAAATTTGTATTTGGTCTACATTAGGGTTTGCAACAATCGAATTGTAGAATTGTTGTTATAGGTCCACTTTTTGGTATGTTCCCCATATTTTAATTTCACGTAACTGTACGTATTCCTATGGTGGAGGTTATACAAAGTTCGGCCCGGCCGAACTTAACGCTTTTTTCATTTGTTGTTTTTTGTACCCTTCATCACACTGTAAGTACGGGGTATTATGTCTTTGTGCATATGTTTGTACAGGTAAAAGGAAACGAGATAGACACATGGTTCCTTTTGAGAATATGCATAGAATCAATTTCTGATTTATGCATATCCATTTGTCCGTCTGTAGATGTTTAATTATAAACCAAGTACATCTCACTTATTTGGTCCAAGGACGAACCCTATTGAAATTGGAGAAAATCGGTTCAGTGCACCAAACTACCAATGTTGAAATTACTACAGGTTGACATCCGTAAAGTTGTGAAAACGGTTCAGATTTATATATAACTTCTATTTATAGTTTCGTCCGACATAGCTTACAAAATTAAGATTTAGATATATCTTCAGATTTAGATATATCTCCCATAAATGGTGCACCAATCTCTCAATATTTGTCCAGATTGATGTATGCAAAGTTTTGTTGAAATCGGTTCAGCTATATATATATAGTTCCGATATAGAATTTCGTCCGATTTTATGTAAATGGTGCCCCAAACTCCCAAGGTTTGTCTTACCGAGACAAAATGTTTCAAAGCGTTCTGAATTTAGTACAGATAAGCGTATGTGAAGTCTTGTAGAAGTCGGTTTAGGTTGTGATATAGCTCCCACATGTATTATCGAACGATTTCAAGTAAAGGGTGGACCAAAATCCCAATGGTTGTCAAAAAATTTGGTTTTGTGTAGAATGTTGTGTCTCAAGTTTTGTTGAAATCGGCCAAGATTAGAATATAGCTCCCATATATATATATTCGTCCATTTTCAAGTAAATGGTGCACCAAACTCCGATTGAAACGAATTTTTCACTACATTTCAATCTTTGGGTTTTGTAGAAATTGGTACAGATTCAGACAATGCTCCGATATATATTGGCCCGTCCGAATTTACTACTTTCCTTACGGGTTTATATTTAAATAGTTAACCGATTTGTTCCGCGTTTTGGGATTGTGCATATGTAGCCGTATTCTACCATAGCTATGGTCCCCAAAGGGTTAATGCATTAATAACTTAAAGGGTTAATTTTTAACAAAATATGTTCCATTATTCTTTCAGAAGGTACAGAAAGCTATTCTGGTTGAAATACAATTATTTTTTCAATTTTATGACTTTTTGCCACAAAAATTGCCAGTTTGACCTGTAGTGCATAATAGGAGGATTTTTGTCCTCGAAATTGTCAGATAATACCCTTCAAAATATGGAATTCTAAGACGATTTAGCCATCTGTTGTAATCATTCTACCTTCAGAAGATATCGATTTTTATATTTTTAATATTTAGCGCGAAGGAAGGTATTGTGATACAAAACGAAAATGTTAGGTTCGAAACTGAGCATTATATGTCTTCAATTAGGCATAGCCCCCATATAATGATAACTTCCAATGTTCGGTAATTCCTACACGATGTAATCAGTATTGATCCCGCTTTATGTTAAGCCTACAGGAACGTACGCATGCTAATATTTTTTGTCTGTATATTTTTTTAATATTGAACCAGCAGCACATACCCCTCCCCCGAAATAAAATTCTGTGTAGGAAGTTGATGGCCTCATATAACTTTGCCTTTTAAATTTCAGTATTTTGAGGATGTTCCATCCTACCATGCGTTGCCACTATAAATCTAGGTTTTGGGATTTTGAGATATTAGGAAAAATGTTCCTTAAAAATATCTGAAATTTTTATCTCTTGGTACGGTTGTCGGTGTAGCTATACTTGTTGGTATGTTTTTCCATATTTCCATTCCCAGTAACTATCAATCCAGCTATGATGGAAGGTATCCAAAGTTTGGCCCGGATCAACTTAACGTCTTTTTCACTTGTTCATTCCTGAAGGTTTTCTATTTATAGAATGTAGAAGGGGAATATAGAAGACTCCGTATAGCTTCAGGCGTATTTTGTCCCTGTAGTTCTACCACTAAGAATATCTTACTTATACCAGATTCCTCTTCAGAAATCTACTTGGATATATACTCTGATGTATTCTATCTAAAGGAGATTGTTTACAACATATCGAAAAATTAACCGGAGACTCTGTATACATATTCCGGATATTATGTCGATTTAGCAAGACAAGACAAAACAAAGTCCTTGCAGAATTTTCTGCCAACAAGCGCTTCGGATTCTCAAAGTGTAACAAAATCTCGTATTATTGCAAAAAATTACAGGTCGAATTTATGATCAGGAATATATGTTATTTGAAAATAGGCTGTGATTTATAGTTTCTACATTTACTTTCCGATTTTATAATAAATTACTTTTTTCCTCTTGAACGTCTTGTAATAATAAAAGGATCCTCAAAGGACTTTTACTAAAAGATTATCCATTTTATAGTTCCAGATAGAGGATATGCTTTCAAGTTCTCCTACTTTTCTTGAATAACATCGGCCTAACTTAACGTTTTCTACATGTTTATAAAAGATCTACTGCTGATCTTTCAATTTTCATATATAAAAGTAATAGGTTCTCGAAGACTTCTGGAACAGAAATCCATTTAAACAGTCTAAAAGTTGCATATTAGTAATATTGGCCAATATTTTCCAAAGTGTATAATTTTTTATGGACGATACATAATTTTTTCCTTTACCTTTTCCATAGAATTCTTCTTGTCCATTGTCCTTTGGTATGGAGAGATTTTTTTGGTATTTTTTTCCGAAATTGTTTAACAAACAATAGAAAACAAAATACTTTTACAAATACACAATGGCAGACACATTTCTTTGCTCGTCTCTTTCTTAGTTAGAGAATTTTCCACTACTTTTCTTTGGCTTTTCTGTTATGGTTGTAGTAGTTGTTGCTAGTGTTGTTGTATTTGAGTATTTCTGCCGTAGCATTGTACTATTGTGTTTTGCAAAAAGGACTTGCTGTCTTTTTGCCAAACAGTCCGACTGACTGTCTTAACTTCGTTTTGTTCGGAAATCGGTTTTTGGTGGGTGTACCATTGGTTGGGTGAGTGGGTGTGTGTCGCTGTGTGTTTGAGTGTTTTGGGTTTTAGATTTCCAGTAGTTGAGCAAATTAAGTAAAAATGTTGAAAAATCAGTAAATTGAAGTTTTAACAGAGTTATTCAATAATAACAATAATACACAACAAAAGAAAAATATTTTTATTCCTCGTTCGGTCCGCAGGGAGTACTAGGGGTGGGGGGAAACAATAACATACAATGCACTTTTATATTAGTTTTCTCTGTGTTTGCTTTTCTGTGGAAAGTACAATACCAACAACACGTGATTTGTTTTTGTTATGGGAAAACGTAACGTATGTAGTTTCTTTACACAAAAATGAAAATTGAATTTTCTGGGGAAAAAATATGTTGCTGTAACTATGAAATGTTTTAGAGTGATTGGATTACTTTTCGTAATAGGGATATTGTATTGCAGATATTTTAATATGGATTAAATTTATTGTAGTTAACAATTTGCGGATTAATTTAATTTACATAATTTTCAAATATCGTAAGGTATTTGTGGGTAAACAATTTAATATATAAGATATTTCGGTTTTTACATTGTGTAATTCAAAAAGGTGTAGCCCTCTTTAGTATACCAATTGTCATATTTGGAAGACTTGGTCCAAATATTGGTGGCTTTGTGCCGTGGATAATGTACCAGAAATAGTCATAACTTTTATGTATACTCTATTCTATCGATCGGACAGACTTACGTATTCGGTGAACCCTTGACATTAAATCGGATGAAAAAAATATGTGATATATACCGATATGAACCGACTTCAATCAAATGTTATATCCTCTGTAATATATGTCAAGTTCCATGTCACTCGAACGGACTTTTATATATCATTTATATGAAATCACACATATTTATGTACAATAGCTTTATACAATGATTTAAAGCAAACTTGACACACGTCATTCGATACGCTGCAGCACAGCACGCTTTGCATGGTTTGGGGTATAAACAACACTTTGTACCCTTATGAAATCAAAAATCCTTTAATCAGACGGAACCTATGTATATCTGTGGAGTTGGTTATTGCATTATGTGGTGGAGATTGTTTATGGTATGCAAAACCAGTAAGGAAAGTGGTAAAGTCGGACGGGGCAGACTATATGATACCCTTCACCACTTTGGGTATATTCAACAGATGAATCTTAACATACGTCGCATTTTTGAAGGATAAGTAAAATGAAATTGGACCCATATACATATCTTTCTGCAACCTATACTAAATTTTTCATTTGGTCAGACATAGAGTTGCTTCTTACAATGGGACAAAATTATGTAAATCATTTTAAAGCATATATCAGTCGGATACCCGTTGATTTTTTTGATACATATCTGGTAAACAGGAGGAGTTTGGTGCACCATTTACTTCAAATCGGACGAAAATATTTATAAAAGCTATATCGAAATCTAAGCCGATTTCATCGAAACTTGTCACAGAATATCGGCCACATTTTGAGTTCTTGGTGCATCATTTAGTTAAAATAGGGAGACAATATGATAGCTCTATCCAAATTTGAACCGATTACTTAAAATCTGACGAATCTGTATATAGGAACTATATCTAAATCTAAATTCAGCAAAACTTGCCACACGTTATCACATAATAACTTCTATAAGTTGTACAAAATTCTGTGCCAATCGGACTTACCTGGGGAATTCGGTGCAGCATTTATATCTAACTTATAGGTTATACTAAGTTCATTACGAAAGATATATAGGGACTCTGATGCACCATTTACCTAAAATCGGACGAAAAAATATATTGGAGCTATATCTAAATCTTAACCGATTTTCACGAAACTTAACACACCTCATTGTATACTTTATTCAGTACGCTGTACCAAATTTCGTGGAAATCGAAAGATATATAGGGATTTTGGCGCACCATTTTCATTAAATCGGACGAAAATATATATGGGATCTATATCTAAATCGGAACCGATTTTCACGAAACTTAACACACATCATTTTAGACTATGTTC
The DNA here is from genome assembly GCF_032173495.1 of Musca vetustissima. Classification (NCBI taxonomy): domain Eukaryota; kingdom Metazoa; phylum Arthropoda; class Insecta; order Diptera; family Muscidae; genus Musca; species Musca vetustissima. The sequence goes on from NW_026880251.1 coordinate 24,350, forward strand.
AGTACGCTATACCAAATTTCGTGTAAATTGAAAGATATTTAGGGACTTTTGTACACCATTTCCATTAATTCGGACGAAAATATATATGGGAGCTATATCAAAATCCGAACCGAATATCACGAAACTTAACGCTCATCATTGTAATCCTAATTTTGGTGCACCATTTACATTAAATCCGAAAAAAATATATGTGGGAGCTATATCTAAATCTGAACCGATTTTTCCCAATTTTAATAGGGTTCTTCCTAGGAAACAATCGTAACAAATTACCTTCAATTCGAATGAAAATATGTCAAAAATTCCCATAATACCGAATATTTGAGGGTACCATTATATGGAGGCTATATAAAAAAGTGGAACGTTATGTCCCATTTGCAATGCACACTAGGAGTAATATCAATGCCTGTGCAAAATTCCAAAGCAGTATCTCGAATATTGTGATATTTATCATGATTTCAACAGGAAGACGGATACCCATAAATCGACATAGAATTATATTCTGAGCAAGAATATTTATACTTTACTTTTTAATGCTTTCGACCTAGAAGTACTTCTTAAAATGAACTACAAATTACTTCCTATACATATAAGATTATCGTAGGGCTTTCATCTATAAAAGTTCTCACGATGTTTATTATATTTCTTCTACTTATAGAAGATAGATGCCGCTGTAGTCTATTCTACAACTTGTATACTTTCCACTTAATAACTTATTGAAGGTTTCCACATATAGAAGATCCGTGGAAGTTTTCGATCACCTAAAAAAATTTAGCTTAGATATTTTTTAAGCAATTCCATACAGAGAAAGTAAATGAAATAATTTTTTATATAAAGCATATTTTGATCCACATTTGATATTCTCATAAGTAAAACAAGACTTCTTCAAGGCAGATCATCATTCTCTATATAGTGTATCCCTGGAAGATATTTTTAAGGTTTTCTACTGTATGTTGGTCATTCGATGTTTTTTTAGTCAGAAATTTTTTGTGTAAGCAGACCATATTCCAAATATATAAATTCTATCACCTGCCTGCCTCTTAAAGGGGATTAAAAAGATTTCTTAAAATAGAATATAGTTTGAGAAGGCCCTATAGAGCCTTCACCGCACTGTGGTACATGGTATTATGTCTTTGTGCATATGTTTGTAACAGGCAAAAATAATCGAGATAGACCTATGGTTCCTTTTGAGAATATGCATAGAATCACTTTCTGAGTCGATTTATGCATGTCCGTCCGTCTGTCCGTCCGTCTGTCCGTCCATGTATTTTTGTGAGCAAAGTACAGGTCGCATTTATGATCCGAATTGGATGAAATTTGGCACAGCCCATTGGTTTGGCCCAAGGACGAACCCTATTGAAATTGGAGAAAATTCAGATTTAGACATAGCTCCCATATATATTTTCGTCCGATTTTAGGTAAATGGTGCACCACAGTCCCTGAAAATCATTAGATTTGCACGAATTTTGGCATAGCGTACTGAATTAAGTCGACAATGATGTGTGCTAAATTTCAGGAAAATCGGTTCAGATTTAGATATAGCTCCCATATATAGTTTCGCCCGATTTTAGGTAAATGGTGCACCAAAGTCCCTGAATATATATATTTTTCGATTTGCACGAAATTGAGGCGGCATAACGTACTGAATTGATTTTAGGTAAATGGTGCACCAAAGTCCCTATATATTAGAATGACGTCTGCCAAGTTTCGTGAAAATCGGTCCAGATTTAGATATAACTCTAATATATAGTTTCGTCCGATTTTAGGTAAATAGTGCACCAAAGTCCCTAAATATCATTCGATTTGCACGAAATTTGGCACAGCGTAATGAATTAGGTATAGAATGATGTGTGTTATGTTTCATGAAAATCGGTTCAGATTTAGATATAGCTCCCATATATATTTTCTTCCGATTTAAGGTGAATGGTGTACAAAAGTCACTATATATCTTTCGATTTGCACGAAATTTGGCACAGCGTAATGAATTAGGTATAGAATGATGTGTGTTATGTTTCATGAAAATCGGTTCAGATTTAGATATAGCTCCCATATATATTTTCTTCCGATTTAAGGTGAATGGTGTACAAAAGTCACTATATATCTTTCGATTTGCACGAAATTTGGCACAGCGTAATGAATTAGGTATAGAATGATGTGTGTTATGTTTCATGAAAATCGGTTCAGATTTAGATATAGCTCCCATATATATTTTCGTCCGATTTAAGGTAAATGGTGTACAAAAGTCCCTATATATCTTTCGATTTGCACGAAATTTGGCACAGCGAAATGAATTAGGTCTAGAATAATGTGTGTGTAGTTTCATGAAAATCGGTTTAGATTTACATATAGCTCCCATATATATTTTCGTCCGATTTAAGGTAAATGGTGCACCAAAGTCCCTATATATCTTTCGATTTGCACGAAATTCGGCATAACGTACTGAATTGAGCCTAGAATGACGTCTGCCAAGTTTCGTGAAAATCGGTCCAGATTTAGATGTAGCTGTAATATATAGTTTCGTCCGATTTTAGGTAAATAGTGCACCAAAGTCCCGAAATATCATTCGATTTGCACGAAATTTTAAATATGTGATATTTATCTAATCGGTTCAGATTTAGATATAGCTCCCATACATAGTTTCGCCCGATTTTAGGTAAATGGTGCCTATATATCTTTCGATTTGCACGAAATTCGGCATAACGTACTGAATTGATCCTAGAATGACGTCTGCCAAGTTTCGTGAAAATCGGTCCAGATTTAGATATAGCTCTAATATATAGTTTCGTCCGATTTTAGGTAAATAGTGCACCAAAGTCCCTAAATATCATTCGATTTGCACGAACTTTGGCATAACGTACTGAATTGAGCCTAGAGTGAAGTCTGTCAAGTTTCGTGAAAATCGCTCAAGATTTAGATATAGCTCCCATATATATTCGTGAAAATCGGTTGAGATTTAGATATAGCTCCCTTATATTGTAGATTTATTTTAAGTAATTGACGCACCAAGGAACCATTATATGGCTGATAGGAACAAAACGTACTGAAATTAGTATAACCTAACCTGTGACAAGTTTCGTTGAAATCGGTTCATATTTGAATATAACTTGAATATAACTATGTTTTCGTCCGATTTTAAGTAAATGGTGCATAAAACTCCTCAGATTGACATCAAATTTTGCACAACGGACAAAATTGAGCATAGAATAACGTAGTTACGTTTTCTAGAAGTTAAGACATAGCCCAAGTTTGAAGTCGAATTACATAATTTAGTCCCATTCTAACCAACGAATGACATGTTTATGGATAGATCTAGGTCGTTTCACATTTAGATAAATATCACATATTTTATTTCATACAATTTCATGATAATAGTCCTGTTTAATATACCCATAGTGGTGAAGGGTATCAAATAGTCGGCCCCGTCCGACTTCACTACTTTCCTTACTGTTCTTTTTTTTTGTCAAAAACCCGTTTTTAAATCTTCAATAAATTAAACAGATTTCTAGATTACTTCTGTGGATAAAATTCTGTATACTTTACGGACGTCTTCTAATGTATGCAAATGGAAATTGAATTAGCAATGTAAGTGATATCCACAATTAGACCTTCACTTACCTTGATTACAACAAATAAAAAAAAAACACTCACATTTTTTTCTCCACATAAACCTTGAATAAAATCACCATAATAAATTCTATTTAATTTTCACCTTCAAATCCCACATTAATTTAAAAATCAATGACTATAGAACTTTTATTTTAGCCTCCCTCATTGTTTTTCATTTTGTTGTCATTGTCGTTGTTATTGTTATTTATCGACATTAAAATGAAATTTTCTCCAAGCCAACAATTTTCTCATTTTTATTACATTTTCACAATTGTAATGGATTACTGGTGCTGTTGCTGCTGCTGCTACTATTGATGGCAATCATCATCATCAGCAGTAGAATCTATAGCATACAGCTTGATTGGCTGATATTGTGGTAGTGTTGTTCTTGTTGCTGGTGTTGGTAAGAAACATACAATAGGATGATGGTCCAAGTCAAGTACGTCAATTATCCAATTATCTCTTCGTGTTTTTAAAAATCTATCTGTATTCGTATAAAAAAAAAACATACCAAAAACAAATACCTCACTATAAATGTTTTTATGTTCGATTTTAGTGTGTGGGCCTGAGTGTGTATGTGTATCTGTTTGTTTGTGAACATTTGTCGGAGTGACTGTGTGGAGGAGGAAAGGATAAACTGATATGTGGTAGATGGAATTAAACATAAAAAAATGAAAATAAGTTGAGCAAATATTGCTATTGTTTCACATTCATTGGTTTACCATCGCCAGAAAGAGGTAGGTAGATAAGTGTGAGTGTATAAGTATTGATTTTATTGTCTTTATTCAACTGTTATGAGTCAGCTGGAAATTGAAAAGGTGGCCAGTTATATGATACTCTTTTGGAAAATATTTTTATGAAATGGCTCTATAAAAATGCACGGCAGTGATTCTAGGTTGGAAAATGTTATTTATTTGGTCCTTTAAACATGTTTCTTTAAAAATCCATGCCTGACTTGGCCATTTAAAAAAAAAATCTTTAAAAATCCATTCCTGATTGGGCCCTTTGAACAAAATATTCTTTAAAAATCCATGCCTGATTTAGTCCTTTGAAAAAATATTCTTCAAAAATCTACGCCTGATTTAGTCCTTTGAAAAAAATATTCTTTAAAAATCCACATCTGATTTGATCCTTTGAAAAAAATATTCTTTAAAAATCCCCGCCAGATTGAGTTTTTATACCCTTCACCACACTGTGGTACAGGGTATTATGTGTTTGTGCATATGTTTGTAACAGGAAAAAGGAAACGAGATAGACAGAGGTTAATTTGTAAATAAAGTACAGTTCGCATTTCTGATCCGGTTTGGATGAAATTTGAAGAAAATCGGTTCAGATTTAGATATAGCTCCCGTATATAGTTTTGTTCGATTTAATGTAAATAGTGCACCAAACTCCCAATATTGGACCGATTGATGCAATATTGGTCCGATTGCGATTGTACTGAATTAGGTATGGTGTATGCGAAATTTTGTTGGAATCGGTTCAGATTTAGATATAGCTCCCGTATATAGTTTCGCCCGATTTTAGGTAAATGGTATGCCAAGGTCCCTATATATCTTCCGATTTGCACGAAATTTGGCATGGTGTAATGATTTAGGTCTAGAATGATGTATGTTAAGTTTCCTGAAAATCGGGTCAGAATTAGATATAGCTCCCATATATACGATTTGAGGTAAATGGTGTACCAAAGTCCCTTAATATCTTTCGGTTTGCACGAAATTTGGCTCAGCGTAACGAATTAAGTCTAGTATGATGTGTGTTAAGTTTCCCGAAATCGGTTCAGATTTAGATATAGCTTCTATATCTGAACAAATTAAAAATCTAGTATCGGTTGCAGAATGACATGCTTATGGATCCAATTTAATTTTACTGGTCCTTTAAAAATGCCACGTCTGTTAGGATTCATCTGTTGAATATACCCAAAGTGTGAAGGGTATCATACAGTCGGCTCCGCCCGACTTTACTACTTTCCTTACTGTTTTTATACCCTTCATCACACTGTGGTACAGGGTATTATGTTTTTGTGCATATATTTGTAACAGGCAAAAGGAATCGAGATAGACCCATTGGTTCTTTTGAAAATATGCATAGAATCACTTTCTGAGTCGGTTTACGCATGCCCGTCTGTCCGTCCGTCCGTCTGTCCGTCCATGTATTTTTGTTAACAAAGTACAGATCGCATTTATGATCCGATTTGGATGACATTTGGCAAAGTTCACTTATTT
>NW_026880252.1:0-2964 GCF_032173495.1 Musca vetustissima
TTGTGATATTCGGCATTCATTTGTGGTCTATATATCGACTCGAAAATAACACAAAAAATTAAGTTTTCGGTCCACTTCATTCCACAATTATTATTTGATCATCACCGAAAATTTTAGGCGTTGTCCTAAAATGTCCATACCTGGAACCTCATGGAACATTTCAAAGCGATCAGCGCTATAGTTCCGCTCTATAGAATGATAATGGGTTACTAAATAATATACGAATACGGAGAATATATCTATCTATATATATAAAATAGAAAAAAATTTGTTTGTTTGTTTGTATGTATGTTACCGATAGACGCCAAAACCGCTGGACAGATCTTAATGAGATTTACATTGTATGTCGGGGCATGCCCTGAATGTAACATAGGCTATATAAACTTTCCGCGTGGATGCGGAGTTATAGCATCAATAGTAACCATACCTCAAAATTTCTGAACACGTAATATGCGTGTATCTTAACAACGGTCACAGATATCGTTTTCAAAATTTGCCTGAATAATGAATGCGTGAATACACACAATCCATACAAAAATGAGCATGCTACGATCAACGGAAAATGCACTTTGTACTGCATTTTAAAAAAACAGCATATTGAAAATTGAAAATATTTTGTTTGTAGACTCTAAAAATGCTGAAAAGATTCTACTGAGATTTTCACAGAACGTCATAACATGCCCTGGGAATAACATATGCTTTAAAAACTTCTAAGATTTCCCGAGGATGCGGTGTTATAGCATCGAACGTAATCATACCTCAAAAATTATGAACATGTAATTTGTGTATATCTTAAGTACGGTTACAGATACCGACTTCAAACTATTGCTGAGTAACGTGAGTGTAAATACGCATCATCCACACAACATGACCGCGGACAAAGGAAATGCACACCTTATTGCATTTAAATCTATACGTAGAAAATAGAAAACATATTGTTTGTGGAATCACAAACCACTAAACAGATTTTTCTAAAATGTTCATAGTAAGGCAAGCGATCCCATGGAAGTAACATAGGTTAGATAAAACTGAGGAGTAATAGCATCAAAAGTTTTCATACATCTGAAAGAATGTACCTACCTATGTAGAAAATTTTCTATGGGTATATCATAAGATAGCGGCTTGAAAATATGGTTGAGTAACATGGATACAAATCCGATGGGGATATATTTTCGAACGATGAGGATATATTTTGAAATACATATGTATGTATATATGAAAAAAATTGAAAAAAATTGTTTGACATTATAATTTTCCATTTTTGCCAGTTTGTGAAAAAAAGTTTATTTTGAACACAATTAAACAAAATGTTATTTGGATTTCAAAATAAAAAAAGAAAAAAAAAAACATTGAAGTGAGTAGTGTGAATTTTTATTATAAATCGTTCTATCATCAGAAAAAGTCAGAGACTGGGATAGGATCAATTCAGATATACCACTATTTTTATATCCTTCACCACACTTCAAATTTGGCTCAGCTCATTTGTTTGGCCCAAGAACGATTTACACGAAATTTGGCACAGCGTAGTGAATAAGGTCTAGAATGACGTGTGTTAAGTTTCGTGAAAATCGGAACGAAATTTGGCACAGCATACTGAACTGCGTCTATAATAATGTGTGCTAAGTTTCATGAAAATCGGTTCAGATTTAGATATAGCTCCCATATATAGTTTCGCCCGAGTTTAGGTAACTGATGCACTTTGGGGACTTTGGTCCCTAGAAATCTTTTCATTTGCATGAATTTAAGCAGAGCGTACTGAATTAAGTCTAGAATTATGTGGGCAAAGTTTCGTGAAATTTAGTAAATATTGCAGCTGTATATAGGATGATTACCAATTGATCATACCTAAATTTTAATTTGATAACTTCAGCAGGGGCAGCGAAGCGCCACGGGTCCCGCTAGTATGCTATATAAATATATATGCTATAGAATACATATTTTGCAATTTTTTACACAAAAGTCAGGGTCCATTTGACCCGCTAAATATTGACCGATCTTTATCAAAACGGGCATGCTTATTCTTTGCCCCGATCCCCTTATCCATACAAAATTTCACGATGTTCGGGTCATTATTGCGGCCTCTGGAGCGACCAGAAAAACCGTCCATTTCATCCCCTAAATATTAACCGATCTTTCCCAAGAACAATAGGGGTCTTGATTGGCCAGAACCCATCCTACATGCAAAATTTCGTGATTATTGGTCTATAACTGTGGCCTATATCGTGTTTACAAATTATATTAGTCACACATGTCTAGATCGACTCAGCTAGTCGAGATATGACGATCGGTATACTTAAAGGTGGGTCTAGGACCAATATTTGTCGGCGTTACAAACTTTTGGGGCTGCACAAAGCTATGTAGGGTATAAAAATATACGACTTCAAGGCTGAAGGTCCTTTGAAAAATGTTCTGAAAAAGCCACGTCTTCAGGGCTGAAGCTCCCTTGAAAATTTTTCTGAAAAATCCACGCTTTTAGGACTAAAGTTCCTTTGTAAAATTCCTCGCCCTCAAGGCTAAAGGTCCTTGGTAAAATATTCCTTAAAAAATCCAGCTCTTTAAAGAAGAAGGTCCTTTGAAAATATTCTAAAAAATTCCTCGCCCACAAGGCTTAAGGTCTTTGGTAAAATATTATTTAAAAAATCCACACCTTTAAGGCAGAAGATCCTCAGCAAAATATTTTTTAATCCACACCTTACAGGCTGAAGGTTCTTGGGAAATATTCCTTATAAGATCAGCGCATTTAAGGCTGAAGGTTCTTGGCGAAATATTATTTTATAAACCACGCCTTTGAGGATGAAGGTCCTTGGTAAAACATTCATTAAGAAATCCCCGCCTTTGAGGCTAAAGATCCTTGGTAAAATATTGTTTTATAATCCACGCCCTTATAATTTTTATCGTTAAAAATCTGCTCCTGTAAGGCTGATGGCCCTTAGAAAATATTCTTTAAAAGGCCAATCCGAAATG
>NW_026880253.1:0-29508 GCF_032173495.1 Musca vetustissima
TTATCAGGAGCTCGCACCGGACCACCTTTAATTTCCAGTTCCGAAATTTTCTTCTCCAGATTCGTAAACCTGTGGTCGTGGGCCAGAAATTTCTCGTCAACCGACTGCACTTTCTTATCCAAATCTTTAATTTGGACCTCCACGGTTTCCACTCTCCTTCCAATAACTTCTGTAATGTACTCGAGTTTCTCGTTCGTTATTCTCGAATTTTCTTCGAACATTCGTCTCGTGTTTTCTTCTAACTTTCTGGAATTCTCTTCGCTCCTTCTGGAATTTTCCTCAAACTTTCTGGCATTCTCTTCGAACATTCTTCTCGTGTTTTCTGCTAACATTCGGGAATTCTCTTCGAACATTTTAGCCAGCATTTCTCTTAAATCGTCACCCCTGGCAGCTACTGACGAGACTTCCCCACCGTTGGATTCGCCCATTTCCGATAAATCCACTTCATCCTTACTGTCAAACTCATATGTATCGATGTTCATACCACGGCGCTCGAACTCATCCAACAGGCGTTTTTGTAGCTCAGCCTTGTTGCCAGTAGAGGACAATTCCAATTTATTTAGCTCCTTCTTCAAGTCTTCCACTCGTAGATCCTTAAACTTCATCGTAGTATTATCGTAATCTCACTTCCGACACCAATTGTTACGTTCTTGGGTTTTACTAAATCCCGTGTAGACGTTGTTTTATTTCCCGATACAATTCGTACCAAATAAAACGCGGGTTCTTTCTGATTACGATTATTACAATGATTTTATTCACACGACTTTACTTTGCACTTTACTTTACACGACGGTTTCAATTCGCGATCTGATTCACAACTGACTCACTGCCTTTCCATTCCCTCTATTTATATGAGCCCTGCCTGTCGCTACAGAAGTTTCTAGACGATCTGGTAACACCTAGATCACGAACAATCTACCAATGCAACAAACACATTGAGTAACAATAACAACAACAAACTTACTGAGTGAACAATAACAACAACAAACTTGAGTAAACAAACTTACAATAACAACAACACATATACAGGCGAGGGAATAACAAAGAAAGAGGAATAACAACAACACATATACAGGCGAGGGAATAACAAAGAAAGAGGAATGACGTTTAACAAGAATTGTACGACAATAACAAAATAGAAAATGAAAGAGGAAATGGAAGGATGTAGAAAAATCTATACAGTGGTTGTTGTTGTGAAGTTATTCAAATAAACTGCGTAGTAGAAATTTACGTTACAATTCAAATTCTTAAATTAACGGAATTCATCTAAATTAACTTAAATCTAAAGTTATATTCGTAACAATATGATCAATAGAACAGCTGATTCCAAAAGCAGCTGTTGTTCAACAGGTGTAATGAGTAAATTTTTCCAATTAGAATTTGTAAAATCGCTCTAAAAATATTAAAAAAATCTCCACGACTTTGGGATCAGCATATGATTTAGAAAATATTCTATAAAAATACCCGCCTTGTTATCAGCTGATGCTCTAGAAAATATTCTTTAAAAATCCACGCCTACTAAACAGCTGTTACATTAAAAAATATTCTTTCAAAATCTACGTCAAATGAATGTGAATTTTTATTGGTATAGGCCATAGCTACATATTTCTGTTGGTCGGTGACCCATAGTCAAATTTGATGCAGAATATTTTCTTTATTGACATCGACCTTCTAAAATGTAAAAATACTGGTCAAATTGGCCTAAATTGCAAATAATACCCAATTTGACCCAAAAATTAAAATTCTGTTTTTATACCAAAATTGAGGGGGAAGTTAGAAGGGTATATATCGCAGCTATTGATATTTTTTGGTCGGTGACCCATAGTGAAATTTGATGCAGAATATTTTCTTCATCGATACCAAGCTTCTAAAATTAAAAAATCCTGATAAAATTGACCTAAATTGAAAATAATACCCAATTTGACCGAAAATTGAAATTCTGTTTTTATTTCAAAATTGAGGGAGAATTTAGAAGGGTATATGTCATAGCTACACATTTCTTGTGGTCGGTGACCCCTAGTAAAATTTGGTGAAGAATATTTCCTAAATTGATACCAAACCTCTAAAATGAAGAAATATTGGTAAAATTGGCCTAAATTGCAAATAATACCCAATTTAACCCAAAAATAATGTTCATACTTTTTATACCAAAATTGAGAGTGCAGATATAAGGGTATATGTCATAGTTACACATTTCTTGTGGTCGATGACCCATAGTGAAATTTAGTGAAGAATATTTTCTTCATTGACATCGACCTTCTAAAATGGAAAAATACTGGTAAAATTGGCCTAAATTGAAAATAATGCCCATTTGACCCAAAATTAAAATTCTTTGTGTTTATACCAAAGTTCGGGGGCAGTTTTAAGGTTATGAGTCGCAGCTACAGATTTCTGTTATTTGGTGACCCATAGTGAAATTTGATGTAGAATATTTTCTTCATTAACATCGACCTTCTAAATTGGAAAAATACGGTAAAATTGGCCTAAATTGAAAATAATACCCATTTGACCCAAAATTAATGTTCTATGTTTTATACCAAAGTTGAGGGGACATTTATTATGTCATAGTTACAGATTTCTGTTGGTCGGTGACCTATAGTGAAATTTGATGCAGAATATTTTCTTCATTGATATGGACCTTCCAAAAATGGAAAATTCCTGATAAAATTGGCTTATATTTGCAAATAAAACCAAATTTGACCCAAATTTAAAATTCTTTGTTTTTATACCAAAGTTGGGGGAAGTTTTAGAGTTATGTGTCACAGCCACAGATTTCTTGTGTTCGGTGGCCAATAGTGAAATTTTATGCAGAATATTTTCTTCATTGATACCAACCTTCTAAAATGAAAAATTTCTGATAAAATTGGCCCAAGTTAGGAATAATACCCAAATTGCCCAATATTAATGTTTTAAGATTTTATACCAAAGTTAAGGGGCCAGTTTTAGGGCTATGTATCAAAGCTATAGATTTCTTCTGATCGGTGACCTACAGGGAAATTCGATGTAGATAATTTCTTTCATTGGCATCAATCGCCTACAATTACGATTTACCCGCGAAATTGGCCTCTTTCGGCAATAATACCCAATTTACCCTAAATTTAAGTTAATCGTTTTTATATCCAATTTGAGTGCAATATTTTATTGATATTATATTATAGCTAAAAATTTTTTTTTGTTCGGTGACCTATACTAAAATTTTGTATAGAATATTTTTGTCTTTGAGACCATCCTGCTAATTTGAAGTTAAACGGGAGAATTCGCTACAAATTCGAATGCTTCTTAAAAAATAAACCATTTTCCATTGTGGCCATTGAGAGTTGATTGACAAGATTATACTTGCAGAAAACTATATTTATGTACATGTAATAACTGTTACATATGAAAATAGGAACTGGTTCGAAAAAAATGAAAAATTGAAAACAGCCAGAAAAAAATATTAAAAACGATTGTAGTACACAAACTTGTTTCTCACAAACAAAAATTCAAACAAATTATATTCATGCAAACATAAAATACAAATTCGCCAATGCTAGAAATCGTTGAAAGAAAAACAAATTGAAAAAGGAGGAGTTAAAAAAAGCCAACAACAATAAAATACAACAACAAAAAAAAATTACACATGTTAAATTGTGTCACTGGGTCGTTAACAATCAGCAAACCCAAAAGCCAGGCACCCAACATCGTTTATTCACACAGCACACAAATTCTAAACAACAAATAAAAATATAACAACAACAACAATAGCAGCAATAAAAAAACCTGCTGCGCATACTCATCCAGTGAGCTAAAACGGCGGCGGCGGATCCCAACCACAAACATTGCTTCGTGACTTGGCGGCTTTCAACAAAAATTCTGTTCCATGAGGTAGATAGACGTTATGGCGCTCTATTTGTTGAATATATATATTTTTTTAATTTTTATTATGTAGTGAAAATTTAATTACAAAAAATGCAAAAACAGTAAAATTTGTTAAGCTCTAATTAATCTAATAAAAAGTGTGTATTGTTGTTGTTGTTTTATTGCTGTCAGAACAATAACATGAATGAGGTGAACTAAGCCGAGCGTGCATGTAATTAAAAAGCAAGGCATATAGCAATTTGAGGGTGGTATTTAAGGCCCATGAGTATTATATACAGATTTATGTTGGTCGGTGACCCATAATGAAAATTTATGGAGATTATTTTTTTCCTTCGCAGCGATCCTGTAAAATGAAGTTATACTGTCAAAATTGGCCAAATATCAAAATGAGCCAAAATAGTTATTCTAGGTTGCTATATCCCACTTAAATGTGAAATTCTATTCATATATGTTATTGCTGCAGATTTCTTGTGGTCGGTGACCCTTTGTGAAATTTTGTGTAGATTATTTCCTCCATTGAATGCAACCCTTTAAAATGTAGCAGTATTGGTAAAATTGGACTAAATTGCAAATAATACCCAATTGACCCAAAAATGAAGTTATTTGTTTTTATACCAACATTGAGATGTCATCAATAAGGGTATATGTCATAGCTGCAGATTTCTGATGGTCGGTGACCTATAGTAGAATTTTATGTAGAATATATCCTACATTGACTGCAACCCTCTAAATTGCAGCAGTGTTGGTAAAATTGTGTAAATTCCAAAAAATACCCAATTGACCCAAAAATAAAGTTCTTAGACATTATACCAAAATTGAGGGGACAGTTTTAAGGGTATATGTCATAGCTACAAATTTCTTTTAGTCGGTAACCCATAGTGAAATTTGATGAAAAATATTTCCTCCATTGACTTGAATCCTCTAAATTGCAGCAATATTGGTAAAATTGGTCTAAATTGCAAAAGATACCCATTTGACCCAAAAATAAAATTCTTTGTTTTTATACCAAAATTGAGAGGGCGGTAATAAGGGTATACGTTATAGCTATAGATTTCTGGTGGTCGGTGACCTATGGTGTAATTTGATGGAGAATATTTCCTCCTTTGACAGCAACTCTCTAGAATGCAGCAGTATTGGTAAAATTGGCCTAAATTTTAAATAATGCCCAATTGACCTAAAAAAGGTTCTTGGTTTTTATACCAAAATTGAGGGGGCTGATATAAGGGTATACGTTATAGCTATAGATTTCTGTTGGTCGGTGACCTATACTAGAATTTTATGTAGAATATTTCCTACTTTGACTCGAGCCTTCAAAAATGCAGAAATATTGGTTAAATTGGTCTAAATTGCAAATAATACCCAATTGACCCAAAAATAAAGTTCTTAGTTTTTATACCAAAATTGAGAGGGCGGTAATAAGGGTATACGTTATATCTACAGATTTCTGATGGTCGGTGACCCATAGTGAAATTTGATGGAGAATATTTTCTCCATTGACTCCAACCTTCTAAAATGCACCAATGTTTGTAAAATTGGCCTACATTGCAAATAATACCCAATTGACCCAAAAATTAAGTCATTTGTTTTTATACCAAAATTGGGGTGTCAATTTTGCAGCTATATGTCATAGCAGCAGATTTCTTGTGGTCGGTGACCCATAGTGAAATGTTGTGTAGATTATTTCCTTCATTGATGGCAAGCCTCTAAAATGCAGCTATTTTGGCCCAAATTGTAAATAATACCAAATTGACCCAAAAATAAAATTCTTAGTTTTTATACCAAAATTGAGAGGGCGGTAATAAGCATATACGTTATAGCTATAGATTTCTGTTGGTCGGTGACCTATACTAGAATTTTATGTAGAATATTTCCTTTTTTGACTCGAGCCTTCAAAAAAGCATTAATGTTGGTAAAATTGGCCTAAATTGCAAATAATAGCCATTTGACCCAAAAATAAAATTGTTTGTTTTTATACCAAAATTGAGGGGGCAGTTATAAGGCTTTATGTCATAGCTACCGATTTTTTGTGGTGGGTGACCTATAGTGAAATTTAATGGAGATTATTTTCTACATTGACTCCAAACCTCTAAAATGCAGTTGTAAGGTTAAAATTGGCTCCTGTTTGGGAATAACACCAAAATGCCCACAAAAATTGTTCAAGGTCGGTATACGCCAATTAAAGGCGATATTTTATTGAAATATGTGATAACTATAGGTTTCTTGTGGTCGGTGACCTACAGTGAAATTTGATGGAGATTATTTTTTCCTTGACACCAACCCTCTAAGATGCCGTATTGATGGTAAAATTGTCCCCATTAAGGGTATAATACCAAAATGGCCCAAAAATATTGGTATACTCAATTAAAGGCGATATTTTATTGGTATATATCATAGCTACGGATTTTTGATGGCCGGTGACCTATAGTGAAATTTAGTATAGAACATAATTTCCATTAAGACCGAACCTCTAAAATAATGTTGGAATGGCAAAATTGGCCTCTTTCGCCAACAATGCCCAATTGACCCAAAATCATACATCATTGTTTACATACCAAAAGTTGAGGCTGATATTTTAATGGTATATATTATAGCTACAGATTTCTTTTGGTCCGAGACATATAGTGAAATTTAGTGTAGAACATAACTTCCATTAAGACTAAGCCTCTAAAACTAAGTGGTGTTGGTAAAATTGGCCTACAATTAGAATTACACACAATTCGCAATGAACCCTAATTATTCGATTTAAATGGAAATTGAGGTTAATATTTTATTGGTATATATTAAAGCTACCGATTTTTGTTGGTCGGTGACCTATAGTGAAATTTGCTGTAGATTATATCTTCCATTAGTCACAAGCCTGTAAATTGTAGTAGTCTTGCTAAAATTCACCTCCCATTGGAATTATTCCCAATTAACCTAAAATCACAATTCTTAAATTTTGTACCAAACTTGCTGTTAATATTTTTTAGGTATATATCAAGCTACGGATTTCTGTTGGTCGATAACCTCTAGTGAATTTTAGTGTAGAACATAACTTCCATTAGGTACCTCTAAAATAAGGTAGTAATGGTAGATTTGCCACTTTCGACAATAATACCCAATTGACCCAAAATCATTCTTCATTATTTTTATACCAAAATTGAGGTAGATATTTTATTGGTATATATCATAGCTAGAGATTTCTTTTGGTTGGTGACCTATAGTGAAATTTAGTGTAGAACATAACTTTCATTAGGACTATACCTCAAAAATAAGGTAGTAAGGTTAAAATTGGCCTCTTTCGCCAATAATACCCAATTGATCCAAAATCATACTTCATTATTTTTATACCAAAATTGAGGCAGGTATTTTACTGGTATATATCATAGCTACAGATTTTTGCTGTTTGAGAACCCATAGTGAAATTGTATGTAGAACATAACTTCCATTGCGGCCATACCTCTAAAATAAAGTTGGTATGCCAAAATTGGCCTCTTTCGATAATAATACCCAACTTACCCAAAATCATATATCATTGTTTACATACCAATTTTGTGGCTGATATTTTATTGGTATATATCACAGCTGTAGATTTCTGTTGTTTGGGAACCTATGGTGAAATTTTATGTAGAATATTTCCTCCATTGTCACCAATCCTCTAAATTGAAGTACTACCCATAATATTGATCTCACTTCAAAATAATACCAAAAATAAAATTCATAGTTTTTATACACAAAATTGTTGCCGATATTTTATTGCCATATATTATAGCTACCGATTTCTGTTACTCCAAGACCCTTAGTGAAATTTCATGTAGAATAGTTTTTCCTTTAACAACATTCCGCTAAATTGAAGATTAATGTTAGAATTTAATACCGTTTCAAAATCACTATAACAAATTAACATTTTCTCCTCAAATCACCCATATAACGTTATGACTGATCTCCGCCTGGGGTCTACTAATTTAAAAATTATTTAATATTACTTTTCTATCTTAGATGACGTAGATTTTTTTTTTCGAAAATACATATTATGAAATTGACGTCTAAAGTCGGATGCATGCCTCCCAGTCTGATTGGCGGATTGCCTGCCTAGCTAGCTGGATGTGAGGTTATAATTATAAATTCAAATTCTTTGTTTGCAATCAAACTTATTGCGATTTTTTGTTGTTATTGTTGTAATAGATCATGATGTTGTTGTTGTTTTTGTACACTGGTGTTTGTTATGTATTTGTCTGTAAAAAATTTCAAACATACACACAGATGTTTAAATATGAATTAAAATGCATTGTTCAAAGTTTTAGTTTTTTTTACATTTTTTTTCTACCACTACTACTATCACTATTCTCCATTAATTATTCAATTGACGTCATTAATATTGTTATTAGTTTTTTTTTCAAAAAAAAAAAAAAAAAGTTGTTGTCATTTATAATGTTATGGTTGTACATATAGTATATTTTTAAACACGAGATTTATTTATAACTTAATCCAACAATATAAAAATAAAATTAAAGCGATTTCTTTTTGGCTTTCGAAATTAATTTTGAAATTTTTGTATATATATTTTTTTGCTAATTTTGTTTTATTATTAATCATTAAAAAATAATTAATTAAGTGTGAACAGCAACAAAGTGTGTATGTATATATTTTTTTTAATTTTTCTTTATTATTAAACAGACCATAAAATAATGATATTTAATTAATCAATAAAAACATTTGTTTTTTTATTTTTTCTTATTGTTATATATATGGGGAGTGTTATTTAATATTGTATTTTGTTTTCTTTTTTTGTTAATTTCATTTATTTTCTATGCTTTGTTTAATATTTACCGTTTGTGGTTGAACACAATCATTGGGTTATTTAAAAATAAAACAATATTTGTTTATAAATAAACAATAGAAAAAATTGTTAATTATTTTGCAAAAAATAATAATCATTAAGACAGGGTAGGGTCATACTCGTGAGACCCCAAATAAATATAAATATTTATTTATAGAAATATTTATAGAAACAATTAATTATGATTTTGGGTCAATTGGGTATTATTGTCCAAAGAGGCCAATTTTACCACTACAACTTTATTTTAGAGGTTTGGTCTCAATGGAAGTTATGTTCTACACTAAATTTCAATATGGGTTCCCCAGCAACAGAAATCTGTAGCTGTGATATATACCAATAAAATATTAGCCTAAATATCAGCCAATTTGGGCATACAAGCAATGAAGTACTTTTTGGGTCATTTGGGTATTATGTCGAAAGTGGCCAATTTTATCACTACAACTTTATTTTAGGGACTTTATGTCAATGGAAGTTATGTTCTACACTAAATTTCACTGTAGTTCCCTAACCAACAACAATCTGTAGCTATAATATATAACAATAAAATATCAGCCTCAATATTGGTATATAAACAATGAAGTATGATTTTGGGTCAATTGGGTATTATTGTCGAAAGAGGTCAATTTTACCATTCCCACTTTATTTTATGGACTTGATGTCAATGGAGGATATATTCTACACTAAATTTCACTATGGGTTCCCAACCAACGGAAATCTGTAGCTACAATATAAACCAATAAAAGATCAGCCTCAATTTTGGTATATATAGAATGAAGTATGATTTTGGGTCAATTGGGCATTAATATCGAAAGAGGTCAGTTTTACCACTACAAATTTATTTTAGGGACTTGATGTCAATGGAAGTTATGTTCTACACTAAATTTCACTATGGGTCCCCAAACTACCGGAATTTGTAGCTATGATATATACCAATAAAATATTAGCTTATATATCAGCCAATTTGGGCATAAAAGCAATGAAGTATTTTTTTGGGTCATTTGGGTATTATTGTCGAAAGAGGTCAATTTTACCACTACAGCTTTATTTTAGGGATTTGATGTCAATGGAAGATATATTCTACACTAAATTTCACTATAGGTCACCGACCAACAAAAATCTGCAGCTATGACATATACCAATAATATACCAGCCTCAATTTTGGTATATAAAAAAAAGAAGTATGATTTTGGGTCTATTGGGTATTATTGTCGAAAAAGGCCAATTTTACCACTACAACTTTATTTTAGAGGTTTGGTCTTAATGAAAGTTATGTTCTACACTAAATTTCACTGTAGGTCCCCAACCAATAGAAATCTGTTGCTTTCATATATACCAATAAAATACCAGTCACATATTTGGTATAAAACAATGAAGTATCATTTTGGGTCAATTGGGTATTATTGTCGAAAGTGACCAATTTTACCATTACTACTTTATTTTAGAGGTTTTGTCTCAATAGAACCTATATTCTACATTAAATTTCACTATAGGTCACCGACCAATAAAAATCGGTAGCATTGGTATATATCTATAAAAAATCTAGATCAAATTTGGTACAAAATTTAAAATGTATATTTTTGGGTCAATTGGGTAATAATATCGAAAGAGGCCACTTTTGTCCCTACTACCATATTTTAGAGGATTGGTTTTAATGGATGTTATGTTCTACACTAAATTTCACTATAGGTCACCGACCAACAAAAATCTGCAGCTATGACATATACCAATAAAATATCAGCCTCAATTTTGGTACATAAACAATGAAGTATGATTTTGGGTCAATTGGGTATTATTGTCGAAAGAGGCAAATTTTACCATTCCCACTTTATCCTAGGGGTTTGGTCTCAATGGAAGTTATATTCTACATCAAATTTCACTATAGGTCACCAACCACAAGAAATCTGCATCTATGATATATACCCAAGAAATAACTGCATCTATTTTTGTACATAAACAATGAAGTATGATTTTGGGCAAATTGGGTATTATTGTCGAAAGTGGCCAATTTTACCATCCCCAAAATATTTCAGGGACTTTATGTCAATGGAAGATATATTCTACATCAAATTTCACCATGGGTTCCCAAACAACAAGAATCTGTAGCTTTGATATATATAAATAAAATAACATGCTCAAATTTGGTATATAAACAATGAAGGGTAATTTTGGGTCAATTGGGTATTAATGTCGAAAGAGGCCAATTTTAGCACTACAACTTCACTTTAGAGGTTTAATCTTAATGGAAGTTATATTCTTCATAAAATTTCACTATGGGTCACCGACCAACAAAAATCGGTAGCTCTTATATATATTTGTAAAAAAATCATGATCAAATTTGGTACAAATTTATAAATTTCTGCTTTTGTCTCAATTGGGTATTATTGTCGAAATAGGCTAATTTTACCACTACTACTTTATTTTAGAGGTTCGGTCTCAATGGAAATTATGTTCTACACTAAATTTCACTATAGATCGCCGACCATCGGAAATCTCTAGCTGCATTATATCTCAAAGAAATACCACCCTCAAATTTGGTATAAAATGAATACCTACATTTCTGGCGTCAAATGGCTATATTTCCAAAGGGAGGCCAATTTTACCATTACTACTGCATATTAGCGGGTTGATGCAAATGAAAGAAATATTTTCCATCGAATTTCACTATGGGTCACCGACCAATAAGAATCAGTAGCTGTAATATTTACTAATAAAATATCGCTCTCAAATTAAATCCCGCAACAAAGTTTGCTAAATTTTGTCTACTTTCCAAAAAGTGACAATTTGTCCCACTGTGGTGCATTTTAGTGGAATGGAATTAAAGGAAAAAATATTCTCTATCGAATTTCACTATAGGTCACCGACAATCGAAATTTTCTAGCTATAATATATACCGAAGAAATTCTAACCTCAAATTTGGTAGAAACCTAAAAATATATTTTTTGGGTCAATTGTGAGTGATTCCAAAAGGAGGTAAATTTTCGCAATACTCCTTCATTTGAGAGGATTAATGTCAATGAGAGAAATATTTTCCATCAAATTTCACCATGGGTCACCGACCAACCGAAATCTGTGGCTTGGATATATATCCCTAAAATATGGGTAAACATTTGGTTTTCCTATTATGTTTTATTAGAAAATCCCTTGGTCAGGTGTCCCCGGTGATTTTTTATTTAAATTCCCCCTCCCACTCTCTTAAGTTTACCACTAGAAAAAAAAAATAGGAATCGCACCGCCACTGCGCCACCCAGTAATTATCAAAGCAAGCATTACGCGTTGCGTAGACACCCCAGCTGTTGATGGACTCGAAGTCAATATTTGCAAAATGATAAGAAAAAAACAGAAATGTGTTTCTTCTTATTTTCTCTTCAAATAAACAGACAATTATTTCAAAACACATACATATATTAAGTCATAAAACTTAAGCAAATGACGTTCACCCAATGAGAACAAAAAAAAAAAAAAAACATTCACACAAATAAACAAAAAAACTTCTTATCACCTGCACCTTTTATTTGGGGATGAACGAACAATATTTTGGCGCCCAACGTGAAGCTGAAGTCTATAAAACAGATTTTTAAATAATAATGAAAAAAATGATTTCAAAAAAACCCTACAAAATTTAATCCACCTACTGCAAAAAAAAACTTCGTCATTTACATACAAGCTTGTTGCTGTAAGGCCTTCGTTCAAGCCTTTATTGTGTTTTCCGAAAAAACAATAGCAGATTGCATCTCAAGCATTGTTTTTGTCGTACTGTCATTGTTGACAATTACACTAAAGTGTATGTTTTGACAGATAAATTGTCATACATATGTATGTATGTACGTATGTGTCCCAAAATTACACACTTGACAATATGTTTGTTTGTATCGAAGCGGGTCAACTAGTTTGACAATATGTTGTGGGCTTCTGTATAGCTTGGTTGTGGCTGTTGTTATTTTTGGTGTCGTTTTATGGTTCAGCCACAATAAAAAGTGATTACCGCGATACTCAAGGTAAGTGACTTTAACAGAAAACAACAGCAACAACAACAACAATAATTCCAATAATAATTATTATTATTAATAAATTATTTCACTTTTTGTATTTCGAAATTGGCGATGATTCAGAAATGGCCCTGATAGCCTACAATGGGTACACAGAGAAATTCAAAACTTTTTAAATAGGCTTGGAAATATAAAAAAAATATTTTTTAGGGTACATTTATATAGGCGTGGATTTTTTTAAATTATTTTTTGGAGCATATTTATAGGCGTGGATGTTGGGTCATTTGGGTATTATTATCGAAAGTGGCCAATTTTACCACTACAACTTTATTTTAGAGTTTTGGTCTCAATGGAAGTTATATTCTACACAAAATTTCACTATAGGTCACCGATCGACAGAAATCTGCAGCTATGATATATACCAATAAAATATCGGCCACAATGTTGGTATAAAAACAATGAAGTATGATTTTGGGTCAATTTTGGTATTATTGTCGAAAGATGCCAATTTTACCACCCCCGCTTTATTTTAGATGTTTGGTCTCAATGGAAGTTATGTTCTACACTAAATTTCACCATGGGTCCTCATCCAACAAAAATCTGTAGCTATGATATATACCAATAAAATATCGGCCTCAATTTTGGTATAAAAACAATGAAGTATGATATTGGGTCAATTGGGTATTATTGTCGAAAGAGGCCAATTTTACACCTTCAACTTTATTTTAGAGGCTTGGTCTCAGTGGAAGTTGTGTTCTACACTAAATTTCACTATGGGTCCTCAAACAACAAAAATGTGCAGCTATGATATATACCGATAAAATATCTGCCTCAAGTTTGGTATAAAAACAATGAAGTATGATTTTGGGTCAATTTGGGTATTATTGTCGAAAGTGGCCAATTTTACCACTACAATTTTATTTTAGAGGCTTGGTCGTAATGGAAGTTATGTTCTACACTAAAATTCACTATGGGTCCTCATCCAAAAAAATATGTAGCTATGATATATACCAATAAAATATCGGCCTGAAGTTTGGTATAAAAACAATGAAGTATGATTTTGGGTCATTTGGGTATTATTGTCGAAAAAGGTAAATTTTACCATCCCCGCTTTATTTTAGAGGTTTGATCTCAATGGAAGTTATGTTCTACACAAAATTTCACTATGGGTCCTCATCCAACAAAAATTTGTAGCTATGATATATACCAATAAAATATCGGCCTAAAATTTGGTATAAAAAACAATGAAGTATGATTTTGGGTCAATTGGATATTATTCCCATATGAGGCCAATTTTGTCAACACTACTACAGTTTAGAGGGTTCATGTCAATGAAAAATATGTTCTACATCAAATTTCATTATAGGTCACAAACCAAAAAAAATCTGTAGCTTTGATATATATCTATGAAATGTCCTCCCTAATTTTGTTATTTAGAATCTACATTTCTGGGGTAAATTGGGTATAATTCCTAAGGGAGGTCAATTATACCAATACACCTTCATTATGGGGGGTTGGTGTCAATGAGAGAAATGTTCTCCATTAAATTTCACTATGGGTCACCGAACACAAGAAATTGGTAGCTCTAATATATGTATCATATATATACCACCCTCAAATTTGGTAGAAACCTAAAAATATTTATTTTGGGACAATTGGGTATATTTCCAAATGGAGGGCAATTTTACGATTATTACTTCGTTTTAGCGGGTTGATGCAAATGAAAGAAATATTCTCCATTAAATTCCACTATGGATCGCCGACTACAAGAAACCTGTAGCTTTAAAATATATCAAAGAAATTCTAACCTCAAATTTGGTAGAAAACTAAAAATGTATTTTTTGGGTTGAATTGGGTTCTATTCCAAAGGGAGGTCATTTTTACCAATTCTCCCTAATTTTGGAGGGTTAATGTCAATGAGAGAAATGTTCTGCATCAAATTTCACTATGGGTCACTGACCATAAGAAATCTGTAGGTATTATATATACCAATGAAATATCGTTCTTAAATAGGGTCCCCCAAACAAGTTTGCTCAATTTTGTCTATTTTCCCACTGTGGTGCATTTTAGTCGGATGGAATCAATGGAAGAAATATTCTCCATCAAATTTCACTATGGGTCATCGACCATAAAAAATCTGTAGTTATAATATATATCAAAGAAATTCTAACCTCAAATTTGGTAGAAAACTAAAAATGTATTTTTTGGGGTGAATTGGATATTATTCCAAAGGGAGGTCATTTTTACCAATTCTCCCTAATTTTAGAGGGTTAATGCCAATGAGAAAAATATTCTCCATCAAATTTCACTGTGGGTCACTGACCATAAGAAGTCTATAGCTTTAATATATACCAATAAAATATCGCCCTTAAATGGCCTTAATGGGTCTCCAAAAAAGTTGGTTCAATTTTGTATAATTTCCCAAAAGTGACAATTTCTCCCACTGTGGTGCATTTTAGTGAGATGGAATCAATGGACGAAATATTCTCCATTGAATTTCACTATAGGTCACCGACCACATGAAATCTGCATCTAATATATATAGCAATGAAATTCGACCTTCAAATTTGGTATAATATGAATACCTACATTTCTGGGGTCAAATGGCTATATTTCCAAAGGGAGGCCAATTTTACCATTACTACTTCATTTTAGCGGATTGGTGCAAATGAAAGAAATAATCTCCATCGAATTTCACTGGGGGTCACCGACCAACAAAAATCGGTAGTTGTAATATTTGTCAATATAATATAGCCTTTAAATGGAGTCCCCCAAAATATGTTGGCTTAATTTCTTTGCTTTAATTTAATTAAAGTGATTTTGTTGTTGTTGTTGTTATTGTTGTGGCTCCAGCAAAGTCAGCTGATTGCGGATCTACCCCCCTCACACCAAGTATTCCAATACTACTGTTAATTAAAAACGTAAACACTTCTATCGCCGATCACCTTAAAAGCTTCACTTTACTATGCTGTGGCGTATGACAGAGTCGGTATGTCAAAATCACAACAACAACAACTGTCAATTTTAATAATTTGATTGACACACTGACTGACAATGGCTTTCTATTATAACGTGTTTATGGCCACCCGGTGGACAATTATTATTGGCCGGGAGCGTGTAACAGCCAGCTTCTAATTAAATTCTATTGAAAAAAATCTGAAACAGGTCTCTGAGAATTTTTTTTTCAATATTTTGACGTCACAGCAATGTAGCTGCCAGAACTAGAATAATAATAATTATTATGACATTTTGTTTTTGCTATTTTTTATTGTTGTTGTTTTTTTTCTGCTTACCTCTGACAGAGAATAAAATCCGATTTTTATGGCACATAATTTTCCAAGTCAAACCATTCATAAAAAAAAATATTCATATTTTTTTTTGTATCTAAGATTTGATGTATTCTAGGAGGCCGAATGAACTGCCTCGAAGTGAATGTGTGACTGCCAGTCAGCCAACCAACCAACCGACCAGTCAGTTTGTCTTAATTTATTTATTTTATGATGACAGTTAATCCGATTTTGCAATTAGCCAGTTTTTTTTTGTAGTGTACAGTGGAGGTTAAAATTGTATGGATTTTTAAAATTATCTTCTGGGGTATATTTTTAGGCATGGATTTAAAAAAAAATATTTTTTGGGGTATATTTATAGGCTTGGAATTTTTATAAATCTTTTTGGGGCATATTTATAGGAGAGAGTTTTTTAAAAATACTTTTTTTGGGGTATATTTATAGGCGTGGATTTTTTGAAAAAATTTTTAGGGTATATTTTTAGGCGTGAATAATTTTATACTCTTTCGAGTCGAGCTTAATGATCTAAGTTTTGCATATTGGTCTATGTGGCTTTACAATGGTCGTATGTTGATAACTTGATTGATTTATTTCGCCCTGATTCGAAACTTGCGTATGCGAATTAACTTCAATTTAATAAAATATGCTTTTGAGAGGTCTTCTATAAGTAGAAGAGAAGCCTGAAAGATTTTCTATAGGTTAAAGAAGCTTCTGAGATGTCTTCTATAGGTTATTGAAACTTCTGAGAAACTTCTATGAGGACCTCCTGAGAGGTCATCTATATATGGATGAAACTCGTGAGAGGTCCTCAATAGGTTGAAGATCTCATGAGAAGGCATATAATAGAAGAAGAGTCTCATGAGAGGTCTTCTACAGATCGAAGAAACCCCTTAGAGGATTTCTGTAAATAAAAGAGCCACTTGTGAGATCCTCAATAGGTTGAAAACGCTCCTGAGAGGGCATATAAAAGTAGAAGAGCCTTCAGAGAGGTCTTTTTTATAGGTCAAAGAGCCTCTTGAGAGGTAATCTATAAGTGGAAGCTACCCCTGAGATGTCTTCTATAGGTTAAAGAAGCTTCTGAGATGTCTTCTATAGGTTAAAGAAGCTTCTGAGAGGTCATCTAAAAGTAGAAGACCCACCTGAGAGGCCTTCTGTAGGTAGAAGGACCTCCTGAGAGGTCATCCGAAGGTAGATCAGTCTGAAAGGTCTTCTATAAGCACACGTGCGTCCTTAGAGGTCTTCTATGAGGACCTCCTGAGAGGTCATCTATATATGGATGAGACTCCTGAGAAGTCCTCAATAGGTTGAAGACCCTCAGGAGAAGGCATATAATAGTAGAAGAGTCTCATGGGAGGTCTTTTATAGATCGAAGAGCCTCTTGAGAGGTAATCTATAAGTGGAAGCTCCCCCTGAGATGTCTTCTATAGGTTAAAGAAGCTTCTGAGATGTCTTCTATAGGTTAAAGAAATTTCTGAGAAGTCATCTAAAAGTGGAAGACCCACCTGAGAGGTCTTCTGTAGGTAGAAGGACCTCCTGAGAGGACATCTGAAGGTAGATCAGCCTGACAGGTCTTCTATAGGCATACGTACGTCCTTAGAGGTCTTCTATGAGGACCTCGTGAGAGGTCATCTATACATGGATGAGACTCCTAAGAGGTCCTCAATAGCCTGAAGACCCTCATGAGAAGGCATATAATAGTAGAAGAGTCTCATGAGAGGTCTATAGCTCGAAGAAACCCCTAAGAGGATTTCTGTAAGTAAAAGAGCCACCTGTGACACCCTCAATAGATTGAAAACGTTCCTGAGAGGATATATAAAAGTAGAAGAACCTCCAGAGAGGTCTTTTATAGATCGAAGAGCCTCTTGAGAGGTAATCTATAAGTGGAAGCTCCCCCTGAGAGAGGTCTTCTGTAGACCGAAAAAACCCCTGAGAGGATTTCTGTAAGTAAAAGAGTCACCTGTGAGATCCTCAATAGGTTGAAAACGCTTCTGAGAGGGCATATAAAACTAGAAGAACCTCCAGAGAGGTCTTTTATAGGTCGAAGAGGCTCTTGAGAGGTAATCTATAAGCTTCTGGGAGGTCATCTAAAAGTAGAAGACCCCCCTGAGAGGTCTTCTGTAGGTAGAAGGGCCTCCTGAGAGATCATCTGAATGTAGATCAGCCTGAAAGGTCTTCTATAAGCACACGTACGTCCTTAGAGGTCTTCTATGAGTAGTAGATCCACATAAGAGATAATCTAAAAGTAGGAGACCCATCTTAGAAACCTTCCGAGGGTTCTTCTGTAAATAGAAGAGCCTCCTGAGAAGTCCTCTGTGAGTAGAAGACCCTCAAGGACCTCCTGAGAGGTCATCTGAAGGTAGATCAGCCTGAAAGGTATTCTCTAAGCGCACATGCGTCCTTAGAGGTCTTCTATGAGTACTAGATCCACATAAGAGATAATCTAAAAGTAGGAGATCCACCTTAGAAACCTTCCGAGGGTTCTTCGGTAAATAGAAGAGCCAGCTGAGAGGTATTCTGTGAGTAGAAGACCCTCAAAGGAGACCTTACATAATAAGACGGTACTACTGAGTGGGCATCTAAAAGTAGAAACCCCTTATAGGAGGTCTTATGTAAGTAAATGACGCTCCTGACAGGTCTTCTGGTAGTAGAAGAGTGACCTGAGAGGTCTTCTGTACGTAAATGACCCTCCTGAAAGGTCTTCTGTACGTAAATGACCCTCCTGAAAGGCCTTCTGTAGGTCAAGTTGTTCCTGAGAGGTAGGATCACCGACGAGCATTCTGAGACGTCATCATAGCAGACCCCCCTGAAAGGTCATCTGTTAGTAGACGATAGGTTTTGTGGGTCCTTATGGAGACCTTGGACACGACTGGGCTAACCTCAGCCAACGAGAAAATCACGTTACAAATGGGGCGTGATTAATGGACGCGGATTTTTTTTAAATCATTTTTTAATTGTCATTCGCAATCAAGGCATTTCAATCTCTGTCTGTCTATTCTATCGGACACGTGTTGTTTACATTTTTCAGAAAAAAACACCACTCCAAAATCAAATCTATTTTTTATAGATCCCAATAATAATAAAAAAAAATTGGGTCTAAAGGTACGAAAATTAGCAGTGCTTAGCACCGGTTTACACTGGTTATAATTAGCCCGTACCAACAAACCAACCAACGATTTCATACATAAATCCGATCCATCCATCCATCTATGTCCCATAGAACCAACCAACCAACTCAAACCCAACCCATTATGACAGGCGAAACTTTAATTTGTCGTAAATTGATTTGTGTTCGTCCGATGTTGTCGATGTTGTTGTTGTAGCGTGATATTGCTATTATGCGATGTGCGTATTGACAGGTGCCGTCTGGCAATGATGGTGGTGGTGGGCGGGAAGGTGGTACGTATATTTAATATCAATTTACACCTGGATCGCGTATCTGATATTCCGAACGAACCAAAAAAAAAGAAACAAAATACCCAACTCATCATTGCTGCTGATGTTACTCCGCATGACGTCAAGTGGCTGGTATTCGTTGGGTTATTAAAAATGTTGCTTTGATAAATTCCATTGCTCCCATTCACACATCCGACGGGGTTGCTGTTGTTGTTGTTCTTTCTAGCAAATATTTGTTAACATCGCGTCCATCGCGTAATGAAACCGGCGAATTATGACAGGTCTGGCATATTGACTGGCAGGTATATATGGAGACAGTTTATCAGCATATCATTGCTAGAATTCACACCATTAAGAGGTTCGGTAGGAAAAGAGGTTTGAAATTTTGGTTCGGCTTCCACAATGCCTAGAAATTTCGATCTGAAACCTTTTTGTAAAATATGATCAGTTCTAAGCATCGATTTTTCTATGCACCTTGATTTTTATTCTCAGACTTCGGGGGTCCTTAAAAATTCTCTCCCTTGTAATGACCTTGAGAGGTACCTCTGAAGCTCATTGGCCTTTCTCATTGCCAATCGCTGGGGAATTCCGCAAAACAAAATTTGCTTATCTTTCTTTTGGCCCCGACAGTCGCTTATCTGGACTCACATTTTTTCATTATGAATATTTTTATTAAATATTTGCCCTCGATATTTTCTATTCCACGAATTTATAGATTAGCTACAACTAATGATTATTCCAAAAAAGAAATATTCGATAAATTCCCCCAGGCAACGCCTCCACAAATTGTGTCAAATTATTTACTTACATAGCTGGCTTGTGACAGAACTTTCGTTCCATAAGACGAACTTAGAAAAGATTTCCAGGCGCATCGGTCTTTTGCGCAGTTTTTCCAGTTTGAAAAATCATATGTTGTCGGCAATGTTGTCCTCCACTTGATCTTTCCATCTATTCGTGGCCTTCCACATTCTGTGTGAACCATCAGCCGGTTCGTTTTTATATGCCTTTTGGCCCTGGGGCATCTTCATCCATTCTCACAACATGACCTAGCCAACAGCTCAATACGTCTAACAATGTCGATGTCCGAGAATATCTGGTAGAGCTCATGGTTCATTCGACGGCGATATTTATCGTCAACGCAGATCGGTCCATATATCTTTCGGAGAATTTTTTTCTCTCAGACACTCCAAGCGCTGCCTCATCTGCTTGCGTAAGTACCCATGCTTCAGAACCATATAACAGCTCGGGTAGTATCAGCGTCTTGTAAAGTTTGAGTTTGGTCTGCTGGCGGGAGGTGGTCTTGTTTTTAAACTGCTTACTTAGACCCTAGTAGCATCTGGTGGCCATCACAATCCTTCTCCGAACTGATGTCATTCGTTTTAGTAGAATGGCGGTACCAATGTATATAAAATTCTTAACTACCTCGAAGCTGTAGTTCTCAAGTTCCACAGTTGGTCCGAGTCTACTGGACGTCTTGAGCGTTGATACCCTCAGCTTGATCTCGCCATTTACTGCCAGTCCCTCTTTTGCAGACTTCTTCTCAATTTGTTCAAAGGTGGCTGTTATCGCTCTCAGTGTTCGACCCATTATATCGATGTCATCGGCGTAGACGAATAACTGGTGTTGTTTGGAGTGCCATTTCTATTCACCTTTGCCTCTCGTATGACCTTTTGCACCAGGATGTTAAAAAAGATCACACGATAAACTGTCACCTTGTCTCTGATTCCTCGTTCGGTATTAAAGGGCTCCGAGAGGTCCATTCCGACTTTAATTGCTGACATTGTGCCACTTAAAGTTATCCTGGATAGCCGTATTAATTTTGCAGAAATGCCGAACGTAGACATGGCTTTAAACACCTCAGAACGGATAGGGCTTTCGAATGCGGTTTTATAGTCGACGAATGGGTGGTATGTGTCGATGTGTTTTTCGTGGGTCTTTTCCAGAATTTGGCGCAGAATGAAAATCTGGTCAATGGTGGATTAGCCAGGTCTGAAGCCGCATTGGTATGGTCCAACAATGTCGATGGCCCTTGGCTTCAGTCGTTCACACAGCACATAGCTGGATAGCACTTTATATGCGATGGGAAGGAGACTCATTCCTCTATAGTTGGCACATATCGTCTTGTCTCCTTTTTTTGTGCACGGGACACAGGATGCTGAGGTTCCAATCATTGGCCGTGCATTCCTCTGGCCAAATTGTACTAATCAGCTGGTGCATGCTCCCGACCAGCATTTGACCACCAGTCTTGAATAGTTCGTCTGGTAAACCATCGGCACCTGCTGATTTATTATTCTTCAGTCGATTGATTGCTATTCTGACCTCATCTTGGCTAGGTGGTATACACTCTATACCGTCATCTATTATTGGTTCTGGGGTATCCTCTTCGCCGCTACTATTTGATACCAGAAGTTTTTCAAAATGCTCCTTCCAGATCCTCAACACGCTGTCAGTATCTGTCATCAGGTTTGCTTCTTCATCTCTACGGGAGGATGTGCCTGCACCAAAGCCTTCACTAGGTTTCCTTCTTCATCTCTACAGGAGGATGTGCCTGCACCGAAGCCTTCGTTTTGGTGTTTTACACGTTGGTAGAATTTTCGGACTTCATTCTGACTCCTGTACATCTCGATTTGCTCACGCTCACGTTTTTCTTGTTCTTTCTTCTATTTTTTCGGAAAACACGTTTCTCCTCTCTCCTTTTCTTTCGATAATTCTCCATCGCATTACGTGTTGCTACTGTCTGCAGGGTTGCCCTATAAGTTTCCGTGTTGTGTTAGATCGAACCTTTGCTGCTACATTAAGACGACGGGTGCGAACCTTGGCTGCTACAAGGTCCGAATCGATATAGTGATCCGAATCGATATTCGCTCCTCAGATCGATGGAATGTCTAACACACAGGACAAATGTCTTCCGTCTATCATAATATGATCGATTTGATTTCTGGCTGTTCGATCGGGAGAAATCTAGGTGGTGCTGCTAACTATCATGTTTTTTGCTGCCGCCAAGTCGGATGTTTCTTCGTGGAGGCTGAATTTTCCCGCGGGTGGGGCCAAAGATATTTTCCCTTCCGATTTTTCCATTAAAATCTCCTAGCAGAATTTTAATGTCATGGCCAGGGCAGCGATCATATGATGTTTCTAGGCGCTTATAAAATATGTCTTTGGTCTGCTCATCATTGTCTTCGGTCGGAGCATGGGCGCAAATAAGACTGACCTAGAAGAACTTCACTTTTATGCGGATTATAGTAAATTCGCTCATCTACTGGAGTGAATCTGGAGACGAGGTCTCTTTTATTCTCCTGTTAACCATAAATCCGCAACCAAATTCATGTCTGGTTTCATGGCAGCTATAATACAGGGCGTAATTATCTGATTTACTTACGTCAGCCCCTATCTATCGTACAAGGTTTCCTTCTTCATATATACAGGAGGATGTGCTGGGTGGCAATAATATCGGCTTTGTACTTCTTGAGTATATCCGACAAGGCGAAAACTGCGCCTGTTCTGTACAAGGTGCGCACATTCCAAGTGCAGATTCGCAGATCGTCGACAACATTAGGGGGGTTTGGTTTTCTTTTTCTTTGCTTTTTCATAGTAGGAGGGGTTTTCCGAGTGTGGGCAACTAACCCGACGCCTCAACCCATTTTTTTATAGTTCTTATGGGTGAACTCACGGCACATATTAGCTTACGATTTCATCGGGTGATTATGAAAATAGCTACCCCAGGTGGCACCACGGGGTGAGGTCGGTGTCCCCAATTGAGATGAAAGAGGGACCAAGATAAACCTGGACTTCGCCATGTTAAAGCAGCCAATCAGAGTTGCTTGGTATCTATCATCCCCTACGCCAAAAAAATCCACGCCTATAAATATACCTCAAAAAATAATTTTAAAAAATCTGCGCAACAACGAACCTTGGCTGCTACAAGGTAGAGGTCCGAATTGCTTTCGCTCCTCGTATCGCCAATAAATATCCGTTAAAAAATATTTTTAAAGAATCCACGCCTTAGGGTAGACCCCTAAAAATCTTTTTTTAAAAAATCCGCACAACATTAAGACGAGTGCGAACCTTGGCTGCTACAAGGTAGTGGTCCGAATCGATATTCGCTTCTCGTATCGCCAATAAATATACGTTAGAAATTAGTTTTAAAGAATCCACGCCTTAGGGTAGACCCCTAAAAATATTTTTATAGAATCCACGCCTTAGGGTAGACCCCTAAAAATATTTTTTAAATAATCCACGCCTTAGGGTAGACCCCTAAAAATATTGTTTAAATAATCCACGCCTTGGGGTAGACCCCTAAACATATTTTTTAAATAATCCACGCCTTAGGGTAGACCCCTAAAAATATTTTTTAATAAATCCACGCCTTAGGGTAGACCCCTAAAAATATTTTTTAAATAATCCACGCCTTAGGGTAGACCCCTAAAAATATTTTTTAAATAATCCACGCCTTAGGGTAGACCCCTAAAAATATTTTTTAATGAATCCACGCCTTAGGGTAGACTCCTAAAAATATTTTTTAAATAATCCACGCCTTAGGGTAGACCCCTAAAAATATTTTTTAAATAATCCACGCCTTAGGGTAGACCCCTAAAAATATTTTTAAATAATCCACGCCTTAGGGTAGACCCCTAAAAATATTTTTTAAAGAATCCACGACTTAGGGTAGACCCCTAAAAATATTTTTAAAGAATCCACGCCTTAGGGTAGATCCCTAAATATATTTTTAAAAAATCCACGCCTTAGGGTAGACCCCTAAAAATATTTTTAAAGAATCCACGCCTTAGGGTAGATCCCTAAAAATATTTTTAAAGAATCCACGCCTATAAATATACCCTAATTTTTTTAAATATTCGCGCTGGATACAGATACCCTTTGATATTTTTTTTTTGGTACAAAAAAAAATCCATTTACCTTGTCAAGTCCATGGCTTATCTTTATGACTGTGTTCACTCCATTCCACTCGAACAAAAAATTAGACCTGTTGACGCACCAGTTTTTTTTTATATTTTTTTTCTAAAGAAATTTCCATAAACTGTTTGCGTATTTCCACAGCGCTTATCTCTGGGCCTTAAGTGATGAGGGGGTTGTCCTCAAAAAAAATGTTTTTTTATTTTTTTTTTGAAGTAGTTCGGATGTCGTCATGTTTTTTTAATGAAGGTATTGAATGGACGGAAATGACCATTTTTTTTTTTTTTGGTTGACCAAAAATAGAGTACCTCCACCTAATCTACAAGTGTAATCTTTCTATATTTAATTGGCGTCAAGACTAAAAAAAACGAATTTTCGGAACTTTATGATTTATTTCTGAAAATAAAATTTTTATAACTAATTTTTTTTGGTTCTCTTCTTATCTTTGCAGGGCAATGTCAATGTGAAAGCAAACAAAAAAAGGTGAATAGAAAAAAAATGAATAAAAATACCCGATATGGGCATTACGCAAACCCACACATACACACACCGATCCACTCGCACCTCTAGCCGGGCAAGTTCAAAAGTCCAAACATAATTCCGGACATTTACGTCAAGCGTGGAAACCAAGCAATTGAACTAAATACCCATGACTAAAACTGTGTCATTGTGGGGACTGCGTCACAAACAAAAAATTTGTCTACACCCCCGGCGAATAGCACAGAAAAATCGAAAACCTCCAATCATCCTCTATTGTCGGAACAATTCATCTGTCTGTCTATTCAGTTTTTTTTTCTAATCGCAAATTACATGTTGCTGATCCGCAGCGATTGTATGCTTGCTGTACGCGTACATCTTTCCCGGTGACGCTGATCGGTAATCGGCCGGCAGCTATTGAAACCTTATCGTTCGCCGATACGTCCAACGTCAGCAGCATCCATCCCCAGCTGTACCGCAGATCAACTCAAATTGAAAATGAAAGCCAACAAATTTTTCCCACTGAGCCGAATAATTTTGTGTGTGTGTTCTTTTTTTTCTTTGTGACAGATCATCATCGGTATTGTTCGTTCGATCGGCTGTCTGTCTGTCCGTCCGTCCACCACTTGACGTCATTTTTGTTCGTTTAAAATGTGACTAATAAAAAAAATGAAATTGTTCCAACTAAATTGAATTAGTCTTAATAGAAACGTATAGAAATACATACGTATGGACAGACATACATATGTACGTACATACAGACAATGACAATTGTGACGCTCGTGAGGAGGGTACATAGACAGACATGCTGACGCGTAATGGAGATCGATTTTCATAATTTCTTTCATTGAAAAAAAAAAATAAAAAAAAATAGTAGTAGTTAGAATCCTAAAAAAATATTATTAAAAAATATTCCTCAAAATTCCGAAGTTTTGGAGGCAACCCTATATGGGGTCTAAACTAAAAAGTCGACCAATTTTGATAATTTTTGGTAGGAAGGTTTGATAGCCCATGAAAACTCAAACTACCACACTTCAGTAAATTTGTTTAAAAAACTTGCCCAAGCTCCTCAAAATTCCGAATTTTGAGAGTTATCCTTATATGGGAGCTACCCTTAAAAGTCGACCAATTTTCATAATTTTTGGTAGGCAGATTTTATAACTCCTGAGAAGCCAAAACACCTTATTACAGGCAATTTGGTCAAAAAACCTGCTCAAGCTCCCCTAAAATACTAACATATTGGGGTATCCTTATATGAGGCCTAATCTAAAAAGTCGACCAATTTTGATAATTTTTGGTAGGAATATTTTACAACGCCTGAGAACCCAAAATACCAAATTACAGCCAATTCCGATGAAACAACTGATCAAGCTCCCCAAAATAACGAAATTTTAGAGGTAACCTTATATGGGAGCTACCCTAAAAAGTCGACCAATTTTAATAATTTTTGGTGGGAAGATTTTATAACTCCTGAGAACCCAAAATACCTTATTACACGCAATTTGGTCAAAAAACCTGCTCAAGCTCCCCTAAAATACTAACATATTGGGGTATCCTTATATGAGGCCTAATCTAAAAAGTCGACCAATTTTGATAATTTTTGGTAGGAATATTTTACAACGCCTGAGAACCCAAAATACCAATTTACAGCCAATTCCGATGAAAAAACTGCTCAAGCTCCCCAAAATAACGAAATTTGAGTGGTACCCTCATATGGGAGCTACCCTAAAAAGTCGAACAATTTTGATAATTTTTGGTAGGAAGATTTTACAACCCCTGAGAACCCAAAATACCAATTTACAGCCAATTCCGTTGAAAACCTTGCTCAAGCTCCTCAAAATTCGAAATTTTAGAGGACCTCTGATATGGAGTCTAAACTATAAATTTGACCAATATTGATAATTTTTGGTAGGAAGATTTGACAACCTCTGCGAACCCAAAATACCAAATTACAGCTAATTCCGATGAAAAAACTTCCCAAAATGCCTAATTTTTGGAATTCCGTTGTATAGGGTCTAACCCTAAAAGTCGACCAATTTTGATAATTTTTGGTAGGAAGATTTGACAAACTCTGCGAACCCAGAATACCAATTTACAGCCAATTCCGATGAAAAAAACTGCTCAAGCTCCCCAAAATAACGAAATTTGAGTGGTACACTCATATGGGAGCTACCCTAAAAAGTCGACCAATTTTTATAATTTTTGGTAGGAAGATTTTACAACCCCTGATAACCCAAAATACCAATTTACAGCCAATTCCGTTGAAATCTCTGCTCAAGCTCCTCAAAATAACGAAATTTGAAAGGTTCTGTTATGTAGGGTATAATTTAAAAAGTCGACCAATTTTGATAATTTTTGGTAGGAAGATTTGACAACCTCTGCGAACCCAAAATACCAAATTACAGCTAATTCCGATGAAAAAACTTCCCAAAATGCCTAATTTTTGGAATTCCGTTGTATAGGGTCTAACCCTAAAAGTCGACGAATTTTAATCATTTTTGGTAGGAAGATTTGTGACCTCATAAGAACCCAAAATACCAATTTATAGCCAATTCGATTGAAAAAATCTGCTCAAGCTCCCTAAAATAACGAAATTTGAGGGGTTCTGTTATATGGGGGCCTCCCTAAAACGTCAACCAAAATTGATGATTTTTTGTGGGATGATTAACTACCCTATGAGAACCTTAAATACCAAATTACAGCCAATTCGCTTGACAAAACCTACTCAAGCTCCCCAAATGTGGGAGGTTATATTATATGGGAGCTACCCTAAAAAGTCGATCAAT
Source organism: Musca vetustissima (assembly GCF_032173495.1). NCBI lineage: Eukaryota > Metazoa > Arthropoda > Insecta > Diptera > Muscidae > Musca > Musca vetustissima. The sequence continues at coordinate 27,518 of NW_026880253.1, forward strand.
TTTAATCATTTTTGGTAGGAAGATTTGTGACCCAATGAGGACCCAAAACATAAAATATCAGCTAATTCCGTTGAAAACCCTTCTCAAGCTCCTCAAAATACCGAAATTTGGGTGTCCTGTTATATAGGGGCCTCCCTAAAAATTGGCAAATTTGGATAATTTTTCGTAGGAAGGTTTAATACCACATGAGAACCCAATTTCGATGAAAACCCTGCTCAAGCTCCTCAAAATAATGATATTTTAGAGGTTCTGTTATATGGGAGCTACCCTAAAATTTCGACCAAAATTGATGATTTTTTGTAGGATGATTGACTACCTTATGAGAACTCATTATACCAAATTACAGCTAATTCCGATGAAAAACCAGCTCAAGCTCCCTAAAATACCGAAATCATTAAATGGGGACTAACCCTTAAAATGGACCAATATTGTTCATTTTTGGTAGAATGATTAACTACACTATGAGTACCCATAATAACAAATTACAGACAATTCGAATGAAAAAAACTTCCCAAAATACCTAAGCCGACCAATATTGATAATTTTTGGTAGGAAGTTTACTATCCAAAGAGACCCCAAACTACCAAATTTCAGTCAATTCGCTTGAAAAACCTTCCCAAACTAAGCAAATTTTCGAAGTTTGGGAGGTTCTGTAAGATGGGAGCTACTCAAAAAGTCGACCAATTTTAATAATTTTTAGTAGGTAGATTTAATACACCATGAACACCCAAAACACCAAATTACAGCCGATTCCACTGATCAAAATATTGAAATTAACTATAAAATGAAAACTTAAAATACCGATTTGCACTCAATTCGGTTGTAATATGTTACCAAAATACGAAATTTTTGACGTTCCGTAATATGGAGGCTACCCTAAAATAGGGACCAATTTTGATAATTTTTGGTAGGGAGATTTGCTACCCAATGAAAATCCAAAATACGACATTACAGGCAATTAGGCTAAAAAAACCTGCTCGAACTCCCCAAAATATCGAAACTGGCAATGTAAAAACATCGATTTTTTTTAATAGTTTTCTAAAGCCTACTTTTAGGTCTAAAAAAATGATTTTTCTAAAGCATACCCTTAAGAGCGGATTTTTATTAATCGTTTTTTTAAAGCCTACCCTTAGGCGTGGATTTCAAAACAAAATTTATTTTTCAGGGCTTATTTATAGGCGTGAATTTTTGAAAAATAATTTTCAGAGCTTCTTTGTATCCGCGGATTTTTATTTTTTTTTTCGATTCGATTTTTCCGATGTTCCAATATAGGCCTGGATTTTTTTAAATATTTTTTATGTTGCATTATACTCCTGAATTTTGTTATTAAATATTTTTTCAAGCCTAAAACCTACCCTTAGGATTTTTTTAAAGAATCTTTTTAGTACCCTAATATGTCCTGGATTTTTTTTTATTTTTTCAAACTCCAATAGAATAGATTTTTAAAAAAAAATGTTTTTTCTCCCAATATAGTCCTTTTTGTTTAATTGGTCGTTCGAACAATCCAGATTGATCCCTTACAACCCTGATCATGTCACAACACTATACGAACAATAACAAAGCCTAGACCAAAAAAACAAATGAACTAAACCACCAACAACAAATTTACAACAATAACAACAACACAAAAATCAACAATTATCGAGAAGAACAACACTTCAATAAAAAAAGAAACCATACAACCAACCATTCTTCAACCCATCCAACCCATCTGTACAATAATAATAAATAGCAAACCAAACAGAAAAAATCATGTTGTAATCTTATCACAACAATAACAACAACACCAAAAAAACGAGAACAACACACCACAGCAACAAATATGATAAACGACGTAAGCAAAATGTCAGCAGCGGCTGTAGTTGCTGTGGCTGCGATCAACGACACGACACAGCAAGCACAACGGGGAAATTGTCAAAGAGAACAACAACAGCAGCAACAACAACACCAGTTGGAGCAAGAACAAGAGAGTCAACAACAAAGAGGTGAGA
>NW_026880254.1:0-29797 GCF_032173495.1 Musca vetustissima
CCCGTCAGCTCGTCTATAGAGACTCCCGTCAGCTCGTCTATAGAGACTCCCGTCAGCTCGTCTATAGAGACTCCCTTCAGCTCGTCTATAGGGACTCCCTGCAGCTCGTATATAGAGACTCCCTTCAGCTCGTCTATAGAGACTCCCTTCAGCTCGTCTATAGAGACTCCCCTCAGCTCTCCTACAGAGACTCCCCTCAGCTCGTTTATAGAGACTAGCTGGCCAATAAACTCCATTCAGCTCTCCAAAAGCGACTCGCTTTATTCGTATATTCACGGCCTTTTCTATAAAGGCGTCATTATACCCTTCACCACACTGTGGTACAGGGTATTATGTCTTTGTGCATATGTTTGTAACAGGCAAAAATAATCGAGATAGACACATGGTTCCTTTTGAGAATATGCATAGAATCACTTTCTAAGTCGATTTATGCATGTCCGTCCGTCCGTCCGTCCGTCTGTCCGTCTGTCCGTCTGTCCGTCTGTCTGTCCATGTTAAATTGTAAACAAAGTACAGGTCGCATTTATTATCCGAATTGGATGAAATTTGGCATAGGTCACTTATTCAGCCCAAGGACGAACCCTATTGAAATTGGGAAAAATCGGTTCAGATTTAGATATAGCTCCCATATATATATTTAACCGATTTAATGTAAACGGTCCCTATATATCTTTCGATTTGCACGAAATTTGGTACAGCCTAATCATTTAGGTCTAGAATGATGTCTGCCAAATTTCGTGAAAATCGGTCCAGATTTAGATATAGCTCCCATATATAGTTTCGTCCGATTTCATGTAAATGGTGCCCCAAAGTCGCTATATATCCTTCGATTTGCACCAAATTTGGCATAACGTACTGAAGTGAGCCTAGAATTATGTCTGCCAAGTTTCGTGAAAATCGGTCCAGATTAAGATATAGCTCCCATATATAGTTTCGTTCGATTTCAGGTAAATGGTGCACCACAGTCCCTATATATCCTTCGATTTGCACGAAATTTGGCATAACGTATTGAATTGAGCCTAGAGTGATGTCTGCCAAGTTTTGAGAAAATCGGTTCAGATTTAGATATACCTCCCATATATAGTTTCGTCCGATTTCATGTAAATGGTGCCCCAAAGTCCCTATATATCTTTCGATTTGCACAAAATTTGGCATAACGTACTGAATTGAGCCTAGAGTTATGTCTGCCAAGTTTCGAGAAAATCGGCCCAGATTTAGATATAGCTCCCATATACAGTTTCGTCCGATTTCATGTAAATGGTGCCCCAAAGTCCCTATATATCCTTCGATTTGCACCAAATTTGGCATAACGTACTGAATTGAGCCTAGAATTATGTCTGCCAAGTTTCGTGAAAATCGGTCCAGATTAAGATATAGCTCCCATATATAGTTTCGTCCGATTTCATGTAAATGGTGCACCAAAGTCCCTATATATCCTTCGATTTGCACCAAATTTGGCATAACGTACTGAATTGAGCCTAGAATTATGTCTGCCAAGTTTCGTGAAAATCGGTCCAGATTAAGATATAGCTCCCATATATATTTTCGTCCGATTTCATGTAAATGGTGCACCAAAGTCCCTATATATCCTTCGATTTGCACGAAATTAGGCATAACGTACTGAATTGAGCCTAGAGTGATGTCTGCCAAGTTTCGAGAAAATCGGTCCAGATTTCTATATAGCTCCCATATATAGTTTCATAACGTACTGAATTGAGCCTAGAGTGATGTCTGCCAAGTTTCGAGAAAATCGGTCCAGATTTCTATATAGCTCCCAAAGTCCCTATATATCCTTCGATTTGCACAAAATTTGGCATAACGTACTGAAATGAGCCAAGAGTGATGTCTGCCAAGTTTCGAGAAAATCGGTCTAGATTTCTATATAGCTCCCATATATAGTTTCGTCCGTTTTCATGTAAATGGTGCACCAAAGTCGCTATATATCTTTCAATTTGCACGAAATTTGGCATAACGTACTGAATTGAGCCTAGAGTTATGTCTGCTTTTTTCGTGAAAATCGGTCCAGATTATTTTGTTCCTATCAGCCAATAGGTTGATAGGAACAAAACTTTCTGAAATTAGAACAACCTAACCTGTGACAAGTTTTTTTCAAATCGCTTAATATTTGGATAGAACTTCCATATATATTTTCCCCTGGTTTCAAGTAAATTGGGCATCAAACTCCTCATGTTAGTCAGATTGACATCAAATTTTGCACAACTTACAAAATTGAGCATAGAATTACGCAGTTGCGTTTTCTAGAAGTACAGACATAGCCCAACGGATGACCTATTTATATTTGTTTGAAGTCGGTTTACATACTTTATGGATATATCTAGGTAGACATTTAGATAAATATCACATATTTTATTTCATCCAATTTCATGTTGATAGTCCTGTTTAATATACCCATAGTGGTGAAGGGTATCATATAGTCGGCCCCGTCCGACTTTACTGCTTTCCTTACTGGTTCCTTTATAGAAAAGGCTTCTAAAAATAGACTCTCAGCTGGGCTACATATATTCAAGTCTATATATACTTCCTGGCCTGCTTTTATAGAGCCTCCTTTACCATTTCTTCGGCACTCTGATCTTCAGGTCTTCTTCATAGGCTCTGTTATACAGTCCCTTTTATCGGCTATAAAACCTTCTCGCTCCTTTCCTCTATAACATACTCGCCCTTAGTCTAAAGAATCATTCATATATGCATATATACCCCCTGACCTTGAGCTTGTCCATAGAACGTTCCTGGCCTTAAGCTCCTCCAAAGATTGTCTCTGACCTTCAGCTTCACCATAGAGACTGTTGGCTTTTAAGTTGGTCAATTGACACTCTGTGGCCCTCAGTTGGGCTATGGAGACGTCCTAGCCCTCAGATTCACGGCTTTATAGCGTATATGGAGGCTCCTGTACCTTCAGCACATTTTCCCACGCTCCTCTTACATGAAACCCTCCAGTCTCCCCTGTATCTACCAAAGGATTTGCTTGTCTAGATTTCTATTAAATGAAAATACCAAGGCTTAGACAAATTTGTGCCTTGGAAATTCCACCCCATTATACTCCCACACATGAACATATACGAGTGCTCCACACACACACACACACACACTTAAACGGATACAAGTATGATGTGATAATCGGACATATTTATGTAAATGTCCTTTAAGCTAAAGAGACAAAGTGACAGAATTACAAATGTTTGGCCTTTTCGGATTTCGAGCTGATGACGATCTTCTAAGCACTGATAGGCAGGCGAGCACGGTGTTGATGATGACACGACGACGATGATGATGATGTTGGCAACGAAACTGACTGACAGCAGTAAGTGAATGCGACAAAAGTACATCGACGACAATAATATGTACATAGTTAGCAGCACATGAATGATAAAATCGGATTAAAGTCTTTGATGATATCATTTGGCCCGCATGAAGCCTATTTGAGTAGCACGATAAAATGTCATGCCCATCCTTAAAATGTTAACTGAAGATAAAAAATAAACCGTTAAATTAATTCAGTGAACAGCAAGAAACAATACAAGAAATAAAGAAGAAGAAAAAAAAACTAAGCAGAATTGCCACAGCTAGCAAAACGAAGTTGGCGATAATAGAAGTGGCTGGCCACAAATGTGTTTAAGCACAGTTGGTGTTGCTTTTTTTGCGTTTGCTTTTGAAATCATGAATATATTAACGTTTTATATAAGCTGGAAGAACACACAACATTTAATATAAGCTGGAAGAACATACGTATGTATGTATAGTGTTAGTGTGGTTGTGATAAGCGATAATGTAGATTTCATAAATTGAATTAAATGTGTCTATTAGGTTGCCAAAATGGCAGAGCTACTCTCATTGCATGCTAGTTGAGAGACCACATGTGGCAAATATCATTTCGAGACGACATGACCTATCCTAATGGGGAATGTAATGGGGATTAATGAAACTAAAAATACGTAAAGAAATCTTATTAAAAAATCACACTTGTATATCTCTCAGGGTTCTCTCAGGGTTCTTGAGAAAATATTCTCTAAAAATCCACGCCTATATCTCTCAGGGTCCATTAGGAAATATTCTTTAAAAATACACGCCTATATCTCACAGGGTTCTTGAGAAAATATTCTAAAAAATCCACGCTTTTATCTCTCAAGGTCCTTTAGAAAATATTTTTACAAAATTTTTATGTCTCAGGATTCTTTAGAAAATATTCTTTAAAACCCACGCCTATATCTCTCAGGGTTCTTGAGAAAATGTTTTTGAAAAATCCACTATATCTCTCAGGGTCCTTAAGAAAATATTCTTTAAAAACCCACGCCCATAACTCTCAGGGTCCTTTAGAAAATATTCTTTAAAAACCCACGCCCATAACTCTCAGGGTTCTATAGAAAATATTCTTTAAAAAATCCACGCCCATATCTCTCAAGGTCCTTTAGAAAATATTCCTTTAAAAATCCACGCCTTGGTCCTTTAGAAAATATTCCTTTAAAAATCTACGCCTTGGTCCTTTAGAAAATATTACTTTAAAAATCCACGCCTTGGTCCTTTAGAAAATATTCCTTTAAAAATCCACGCTTTGGTCCTTTAGAAAATATTCCTTTACAAAATCCACGCCTTGATTTGGTCCTTTAGAAAATATTCCTTTAAAAATCCACGCCTTGATTTGGTCCTTTAGAAAATATTCCTTTAAAAATCCACGCCTTGATTTGGTCCTTTAGAAAATATTCCTTCAAAAATCCACGCCTTGATTTGGTCCTTTAGAAAATATTCCTTTACAAATTCACGCCTTGATTTGGTCCTTTAGAAAATATCCACGCCTCGGTGTGTTCCTTTAGAAAATATTCCTTTAAAAATCCACGCCTTGATTTGGTCCTCCATAAACCTTGTCAATAAGGACTCCCATCCAAACGTATTTCCCTTTCATTTTTCACCACATATTCCATGTTCGCCTGGTTTATAATTTTTGCTTATTTTTTTGTTTCTCCAGAGATTAACTACTCTTCCAAAGTATATTGCCAAAACGGTAACAAAAAAGTTATTGCATCCTTTTGTAATCCCATAAAATAAATCATCTTTCTCGTCTTAACGAGGTATTTTGTTGATTTGTTCAAATTTATATATGAATATGGTTGGCTGTTGCTGCTGGTGTTGGCTGGCTGGCTGATGTTGGTTTTCCCATTTCCCTTTTGTAAATTTTGTGCCACACAGACAGCGAGAGACTGACAAACAAACGAACACAACCAGGCGTGAAATTTGATGGATAACCATTCTCACTCTGTAGATACGGTTATTCGAACTTCATCGGTACATTTTCGAACAGTTGGGTTTTTATGGGCGATGGGCTTTAGTCATTGACAGCAGCATCGTCAACATCATCGGCATCGACATCATTTATATACCTCAGGATTCAGTTCTTTTAAGGCTGTTCAATTGACAATGCCTGTCAAATTGTTGGCTATGGAATGGAAGACAAAAAAAAAAAAAAATCAAACAAAAAAAGTAACGAATTTGTTTAACATCCAGGCACCAAAACATAAAAGAGGACACCATCCAAGTAGGAGGACGACTTTGAGCATGATGAATGAATGAAGGCATGAAGGAATTGAATTGTTTCCTTAACATTCCTACAACCAATCAGCCCTTTTCCTACAAACTGGAAAATGATGATGTTGTTGATTATGGATATGGTAATCTAAACCACTCCATATATGCATACATACTCACACAACCACACACTCACACACACAGAGGTGCATGTGCAAACATATGTAAATAACTACCTTAAGATGAGTTCATAATGAAATTAATTCATAAATTCATACTTGTGTTTGTGTAGCTATGTGTGTGTGTGTGCGTGTATATGTAGAATACACACGAGCATCAACATCAACATCATCAGCACAAAAGGAGTCCAAAAGTGTTAGCATAAATCTTTCATTCATAAAGTAGTTTGTTGTTGTTGATGTTGGTGTTAGTATTCTTGTTGGTGTTGTTGTTGTTTGAAAAATATGCATTACCCAACTATGTCAACAGAATATGTAACAGTGGTTGATGATATATGTCTTACATGCCATTATACAATTTGGCATGGCATGGATTGCAACAAAGTCCGAGGATGCTAAGGTCACCAATTTGGGGAATGTATTAAATGAATGTCGTATGAAGCGAGAATTTATAGAATCTAGAGAAGCATTTGTTAATGGATCGGTCTTGAGTACATGCCTTTTAAGGCATTATCAAAAAATTATAGTATCAATAGTCTGTAATAATCCTGGAAAAATATCATTTAAAAGATATGCTTATGGTCCTGAAGAAATATCCTTTAAAAGTCACGTGTAGGGCTTTGGTGAAATATCATTTCCAAATACCAGAATGTAGCCTTGATAGGTCTTGAGAAAAAATCCTTTAAAAATCCATGCCAGTAGCCTTACTGGTCGTTGAGAAAAAATCCTTTTCTAATCCGGGCCACGCCTGTAACCTTGAAAGTCCTTAAAAAATATCCTTTAAAAAACCACGCCTGTAGCCTTGAAAGTTCATAAAAATATCCACGCCTGTAACCTTGAAAGTCCTTAACAAATATCCTTTAAAAACACTCCTGTAGCTGTGAAATTCCATGCGAAAATAAACTTTAAAATCCGCGGTTAAAGCCTTTATTGTCCTTTAGAATATATCCTTCAAAAATATACGCCTATAGCCTTGATAATCCTAGAGAAATTATCGTTCAAAAATCCACCCATGTAGCCTTGTTAGTCCTTCAAGAAAATATCCTTCAAAAATCCACGTCTGAAGCCTTGAAAGTTCTTTTGAAAATATCCTTTAAAAATCCACGCCTGTAGCCTTGAAAGTCATTGCGAAAATAAATAAAGGACAATAAAGGCTAAAACCTTTATTGTCCTATAGAAAATATTCTTTAAAAAAAAAAACACTCCTGTAGCCTTGATAGTCCTTGAGAAAATATCCTTTAAAAATCCACGCCTGTAGCCTTGAAAGTCCTTGAGCAAATATCTTTTAAAAATCAACGCCTGTAGCCTTGATAGTCTTTGAGCAAATATCCTTTAAAAATCAGCGCCTGTAGCCTTGATAGTCCTTGAGAAAATATCCTTTAAAAATCTACGTCTGTAGCCTTGATAGTCCTTGAGCAAATATCCTTTAAAAATCATAGCCGGTAGCATTGATAGCCCTTGAGAAAATATCCTTTAAAAATCCACGCCTGAAGCCTTGATAGTCTTTAAGAAAATATCCTTTAAAAATCCATGCCTGTAGCCTTGATAATCCTTGAGAAAATATCCTTTAAAAATCTACGTTTGTAGCCTTGATAGTCCTTGAGAAAATATCCTTTAAAATCCATGCCTGTAGCCTTGATAGTCCTTGGAAAAATGTCCTTCCAAAAATCCACGCCAACCATTAGAAAGTATCATTTATAAATCCACGCCATTAGCCTTGATTGTCCTTGAGAAAATGCCTGAAAATAGTCCTTGTGAAAAATCCTTTAAAAATCCACACATACCATTAGAAAGTATCATTTATAAATCCACGCCATTAGCCTTGATTGTCCTTGAGAAAATATCTTTTAAAATCCACGGCTGAAATCTTTATAGTCCTTGTGAAAATATCCTTTAAAAATCCACACGTATAGCGTTTAGAAAATATTCTTTAAAAATCCACGCCTTCAAAATCCTTTAAAAATCCACACCAGTCGCCTTGATAGTCCTTAAGAAAATATCCTTTAAAATTCCGCGACTGAAGCCTTTATAGCCCATGAGAATATATCCTCTAAAAATCCATCCTGGCGTGGATTTTTAAAGGATATTTTCTCAGGGACTATCAAGGATATTTTCTCTAGGCCTATAAAGGCTTCAGCCACGAATTTTTAAACGATATTTTCCTAAGGATTTTCAAGGTGGCCGGATTTTTAAAGGATATATTCTTAAGGATTTTGAAGGCTCCTTTAGAAAATTTTCTATAAAGGCTAAAATCTTTCATCCCTATAAAAAATATATCCTCTAGTCCTTTTGCAAATATTATTTCTCATTTTCCTACCCATACCACAGTTTTTTAGTTTTTGTTTGGTGTTACGATTGAAGAAAAACATGGTGCTTACTTTTAGGAACTCAACAAAAACAGGACACGTTCTTGTTTTGTATCTCTCTCTCTTATTCTCACCTCAAATCAATCACTGTGCAATTTGTTTTATGTCATCATATTGTCATCGATCTATTTGATGTGATATGTTGCTGCTGTTTTCTGTTTTTATTGTTACGTTGCACTCTCTATCGTCATCTGTTGTTGTGGCTTAGCTGGGCTGGCTGTTTGGCATTCTTGAGGTCTTTGTTGCTGTTGTTGCGCCTTTGATGTTGGAACAAATTGAGTTTAGGCCCGATTACATTGAACTACTTTTTCGTGACAAACCATTGACGCTCTGGTTCATCTTTTGTCTGTTCGTGTTTGATGTTATTGAAGTTGTTGTTGCATCAAAGAGACACACGACAGCAGCAGCTTCACCAACAAAAACAAACTCAATATCCGGATTAGTATATCATTTTATATAAATTTCAATGACTGGTAGGGTACGCTATATGAATGTGTGTGTGAGTGTTTGTGTTTTTCATACACAAACACATTGAAGTTTTTGTTTTTATTGTCTGAGTAGTTTTTTGTTTTTCTTTATGTTTTGCATACGAAAACAAACAGCCACTGGCAAAGACTATCATCCAGCCAGCCAACCAGTCTACATACATGATGCCAGCATTTTTGTTGTCCTGAGAGGGGAGTGGGTGTATAACCCACACATCATTGTTTTGCCAGGAGCCCATGAGAGTGCCTATGTCGTTGTTGGTCGTAAGTTTTTGTTTTATTTTTATATATATTTAAATCAGCATTTATTACTTAAGACGGCTTTTGTTTTTTTTATAAATTATATTTGCTGTTTGTGTGTAAAAGAGCTCTACATCTCTATATACATTGAATTAGTTGTGTGTGTATGTGAGTTTTTTCTTTCTGTTCTGTTACTTCTACTGCTACTGATGCTGTAGTTGATGTTTGAAAAGTCTTTTTTTCACATTCACTTTCCATTCTTCTTTTAAAATAAATTTCAATCCTTTTATAAGGATAATTGCTATATGTATGTGTGTAAATGGTAGATATATGCATGTGTGTTACAACTACACCTGCAAGAAGATAAAAATGATTTTCTACAGTAATATCTTTAAAACTTACTCACTTCTGACAGCAGTGTGGGCAATGTTGGAAAAATCGCCGTAAAAATGCTGGCGGTTTTAAAAGAGTTTTTTTAAGGGAATATGATTTAAAGGGATATCTTCTCAGGGAAGATATTTTCTCATGGACAATCAGGACTACAGTCGTGGAGTTTTAAAGGATATCTTCTAAAGGACTATCGAGCATGCAGATGTAATTTTTTAAAGAATATCTTCTCAAGGAATATTTAGGCTACAGGCGAGGATTTTCAAAGGATATATTTTGAAGGACTATTAAGGATAGAGGCAGAATGTATCCCATTCCTTAAGAATAGGATATGTTCATAAGGATTTCAAGACTACTTACGTGGATACTTTCGTAAGGACTACCAAAGCTAAATACGTTGTTTTTCAAAGGATATTTTCTGAAGTATTATGAAGGCTACAGGCGAGGATTTTAAAGGATACTTTCGCAAAGACTACCAAGGCTACAGGTGTGGATTTTTAAAGGACATTTTCTCAAGGACTATCAAGGATACAGGCGTGAATTTTTAAAGGATATTTTCTCAAGGACTATGAAGGCTACAGTCGTGGATTTTAAAGGATATTTTCTGAAGGACTATGAAGGCTACAGACGTGGATTTTTAAAGGATATTTTCTCAGGGAGATATAGGCGTGGATTTTTTTAAAAAAATATTTTTAAAAAATATTTTTTAAAGGACCCTCAGACCTATAGGCGTGTATTTTTTAAAAAAATATTTTCTAAAGGACCCTGAGAGATATAGGCGTGGATTTTATAAAGAATATTTTCTAAAGGACCCTGAGAGATATAGGCGTGGATTTTATAAAGAATATTTTCTAAAGGACCCTGAGAGATATAGGCGTGGATTTTATAAAGAATATTTTCTAAAGGCGTGGATTTTATAAAGAATATTTTCTAAAGGACCCTGAGAGATATAGGCGTGGATTTTATAAAGAATATTTTCTAAAGGACCCTGAGAGATATAGGCGTGGATTTTATAAAGAATATTTTCTAAAGGACCCTGAGAGATATAGGCGTGGATTTTATAAAGAATATTTTCTAAAGGACCCTGAAGATAAGTCGTGGATTTTTTAAAGGATATTTTCTAAAGGACCAACCATCCAAGGCGTGGATTTTATAAAGAATATTTTCTAAAGACCAACCATCCAAGGCGTGGATTTTTTACAGAATATTTTCTAAAGGACGAACCATCCAAGGCGTGGATTTTATAAAGAATATTTTCTAAAGGACCAACCATCCAAGGCGTGGATTTTATAAAGAATATTTTCTAAAGGACCAACCATCCAAGGCGTGGATTTTATAAAGAATATTTTCTAAAGATTAACCATCCAAGGCGTGGATTTTATAAAGAATATTTTCTAAAGGACCAGTCTGTCAGCAAGACGTGGATTTTTTAAAGAATATTTTCTAAAGGTCCCTGAGAGATATAGGCGTGGATTTTATAAAGAATATTTTCTAAAGGACCAAATCCAGGCGTGGATTTTATAAAGAATATTTTCTAAAGGACCAAATCCAGGCGTGGATTTTAAAAAGAATATTTTCTAAAGGACCAAATCCAGGCGTGGATTTTATAAAGAATATTTTCTAAAGGACCAAATCCAGGCGTGGATTTTATAAAGAATATTCGTGGATTTTTATGAGGTGTATTTTTCAAGGACTCTCTAAGTTACGGGTTAGGATTGTTTAATATACATTAAGTTGTGTACTCCCTAGGGTACAGTTGTGAATTTTTTACAGTCTATTTTTCTAAGGCCTATCTGATATTTTGACATTCCTTTTCAGAATCCTTCTGGGTGTTGAAGAGCTCTGCTATGTAAAGGGTCTCTTCGCCTTCCTTTTCGCCATATCGCTGAAAGATCATGTGTCTGTATGCCGGCTTATGTTAATTTCGTCGATTTGTTCGTCAGATAATGTTTTTACGAGTTTTTTTAAATCCCTTTCATTATTTCGCATAACTTTTTGACATTAATGAAATATTTTGTTGGTGTTTTTATTTTTCTGCAAAAACCTCCACACACATACATATGCACATATGTATGAGCATTCATACGAGTACATTCCTACATTAACTGCTCAATTAAGTATTGCTGATAAACTTTAGCCATTTCAATTTTCGCATTCGTATGGAAATACATTTCTGTGTATGTGAAATTGTCAAACAATTAATTGACATTTATACACACAACAATGATTGTTGTTGTGTTGATGTTGCTGTTTTTTTTTTCATTCTCACTTCGAGAGTAGTTCATTGATATTGAAAAAGTTTGATACGGACTTTTTGTGTTTTTTTGTTTGTTTGCTTGTTTCAATTTGACGTTGCATTTATGGCAAATTTAATTGGAAGTGGGAAAACATGTTCTCGTGTAAGAAAAAGGCTTCTAATTAAAGGAGAGGGGTGGGCATATGTATATGATTTTTTTGGGGGGAATGTACATACATATGTATTTCGAATATTGAACCATGTTCTTGAAAAAAAAAAATGAAACTAGAGGTGGGCAAGGATAGGGACAATGAACTGTAACTTATTTATTATTAATAGGTCTTTTGTGTAAGAGAATCGATATTTTTTTGATTTTGATTTTTTAAAGAATATTTTTAAAGGATCTCTTTGGGCAATTGGCGTGGATTTTTAAAGGATATAGACATGGATTTTTATAGAATATTTTAACGGATATAGCGGTGGATTTTTAAGGAATATATTTTTTTAAAGCCGATCAGTGGCTTTGGATTTTTAAAGAATATTTCCTAAAGGACTCTGAGAGAGATATAGGCGTGGATTTTTAAAGAATATTTCCTAAAGGGGCCTGAGAGAGATATAGGCGTGAATTTTTAAAAAATATTTTCTAAAAGACCCTGAGAGATGTAGGCGTGGATTTTTAAGGAATATTTCCTAAAGCATCCTGAGAGAGATATGGGCGTGGATTTTTAAAGAATATTCTAAAGGACCCTAAGAGAGATATAGGCGTGGATTTTTAAAGAATATTTCCTAAAGGACCCTGAGAGAGATATAAGCGTGGATTTTTAAAAAATATTTCCTAAAGGACCCTGAGAGAGATATAGGCGTGGATTTTTAAAGAATACTTTCTAAAGGACCAAAAAAACCAACAGGTGTGGATTTTTAAAGAATAATTTCTAAAGGACCAAAAACCAAGAGATGTGGATTTTCAAAAAAATATTTTCTAAAGGACCCTGAGAGGTATAGGCGTGGATTTTTAAAAAAATATTTTCTAAAGTACCCTGAGTGCTATAGGCGTGGATTTTTTAAAGAATATTTTTTAAAAGACGATTAAGGTTACTGGCTTGGATTATTAAAAAAATATTTTTTTAAAGGACGATCAAGATTACAGGCGGGAATTTTTAAAGAATAATTTTAAAGGACTTTATAACAGACCCATTGGTCTACCATCCATGTAGTTTGGATAGTCCTTTAGACCAATTGTGGGGATTTATAACATTTTCATAATTTTCCAAATTACTTTCGAAGCGTCCTTATATATCCTTCGATTTGCATGAAATTTGAAATAGCGTACTGAATTAAGTCCAGAAGGGTGTGTGTTAAATTTCGTGAAAATCGGTTCAGATTTAGATATAGCTCCCATATATATTTTTTCCGATTTAATGTAAATGGTGCACTAAAGTCCCTATATATATATATATTGATTTGCACGAAATTTGGCATGACGTACTGAATTGAGCCTAGAGTGATGTCTGCCATGTTTCGTGGAAATCGGTTACCATTTCGATTAGCTCCCATATATATTTTCGTCCGATTTCATGTAAATGGCGCACAAAAGCCCCTATATATTCTTCGATTTGCACGAAATTTGGCATAGCGTACTGAATTAGGTCTAGAATGAAGTCTGCCAAGTTTCCTGAAAACCGGTCCAGATTTAGATATAGCTCACATATATATTTTCTTCCGATTTCATGTAAATGGTGCACAGAAGTCCCTATATATATTTCGATTTGCACGAAATTTGGCACGGTGTACTGAATTAGGTCTAGAATGATGTCTGCCATGTTTCCTGAAAATCGGTCCAGATTTAAATATTGCTCACATATATTTTTTCGTCCGATTTCATGTAAATGGTGCACAAAAGTCCCTATATATATTTCGATCTGCATGAAATTTGGCATAGAGTTCTGAATTATGTCCAGAATGATGTGTGCTAAGTTTCGTGAAAATCGGTTCAGATATAGGTCGTATATATAGTTTTGTCCCATTTTATTTAAATGTTGCACCAAACTCCCGAAAATTGGCATAGCGTACTGAATTGAGCCTAGAATGATATGTGTTTTGTTCGGTGAAAATCGGTTCAGATTTAGATATAGCTTCTATTTATAGTTTTGTCCGATTTCATGTAAATGGTGCAAACAAGTCCCTATATATCTATCGATTTGCAAGAAATTTGGCATAGCGTACTGAATTGAGTCTAGAATGATGTCTGCTAAGCTTTACGAATCGCTTCTGATTTAGATATATTTTATATCATGTCAATGTTCTTTCGAAAGGCGTAGTCTGTTAGGAGACATATGTAGAATAAACCCAAAGAGGTGAAGGGTATCATATAGTTGGCCCAGTCCGACTTTAGTCATAAAAAATTGTTTATGGATTGCAAACTTCAATGACATGGATGTTGCTTTTTCTCCACCATTTAATGGCTATCGGTCTGTTCGTGACAAAAGAACCGCTTTGCAAAATAGAAATTTCCTAGAAATTTATCATCTAAATAGACATTATTGTTCCACATGCAAATAGACACAAATATTCGCCCGACACAAACTTCAGCAGCAATACAAAGGAAGAATTATGCACGCACACACACATTAACACGCTCACACACCCGTTCACTCTTACCAAGCAAACATACTTTCATCAGTTGCACACTTCAAAACGTTTAGAGTTTGGTGGATGCATGCATATAAAAATGCACTCACACACACATACTGCTATTTGCATCGCTTGTATGGATATGCATGTGTGCGTGTGTCTGTGTACGTACTTACACACCATTTGAGTAGAGTATGATTTGTTTTGTTTTTTTATTTTTCATCTTCATCTTCTTCTTTTGTTTACTTGTTTTTAAAGCTCCCTACTTTGGCATGTTTGTAATGTGTGTTGTTGTTGCTTTTGTTGGCATTTTTTTTTTGTAATTTTGTTTTTCAGATTCTCATTTCTTTTGTTGGTGGTGGTGTTGTTGTTGCTGTTCTTGTTTTCTGTTTCAATCGTACAGGATTTTATGTTTTTCTATTCCCTCTTGTCTCCTCTTTGCTTGTCAACTGCTCTTCACCATTCATTGACCATGTTGAGCACCATGGCTATGATTCTCTGTCAGCATTACCGGATTTTGTATTTGTTAACTATTGTTGTTGTTATTGTAGCTTCTGTTATTTTCAGTACGGAAACAAGCATAATTCTCCAAAATCATTATAAATGCGCAGGATCAAGGCATTGGCGATGTATAAGAGTTGCCTTGTCTACCTGTATGTTTTTTTATCTCTTAATAGAGCATAAACTGACAGTGTGTGTGTTTGTGTAATAATAAGAGTGTCGGTATGTTTGTATCTGTGTGTGTGTGTTATGTTGTCATGTAAGCCCTAAAGTATTATGTTAACAGTTAAAAATGTTTTGTTTGTGTGTGTGTTTTTTGTCACAAGGATGCTGAGATTTAATTGAACGTTTCCCCTTCTTCTGTCCACTGTCCTCTCTCGACCCCTCCTTCTCAGTAGAAAACACTGAAACAAATAAACTTTCATAACATAGTTATTGTTGTTGGCAGAAGAAACACGAAATTACATTGGCATTAGTGTTGGTGAAATTCCTCATGTCAGATGGAAATTAATAAGTTGTAAGGAATAACCAGTGAGCGGAGCATATGATACCCTACACAGCATCCACGGAAATGTAACTTTGTGTGCTTCTTTATTCTGAGCTTGGGCAATATTTCGCGATATTTGCAATCTCTTGACCGACTAGACGTCAGCCAATATTACTAATATTCAGTACAGCCCTTCTAATTATTTGTCCAGATTCCCTTCACCGTGGATTGTGTTGTGATATACGGCTTTCAATTGTGGCCTACAGATCGACTTGAAAAAAAAAAATTAAGTTTTCGGTCTACTGCATCCCAATATTATTATCTGATCATCACCGAAAATTATAGGCGTTATCCTTGACCACACATGGACCCTCGTGGAAAATTTCAAAGCGATCAGCTCTATATTTCCGCCCTCTAGTGTGGTAATGGGTTACTAAATAATATCTCAGTACGTAAGCACCTGTAAATATTTAAGTGTAACTCCCACATCCGAGTACATACTACAATGTAATTGGTATCAATTTAAAGGCCATCCACTCCTCTTGGATATACTATCAACTTCTCGGGTCTATGTCCTTCAGGAGTAAATATATACGCCATAGAATACAAGTTTTGTCATATTTCACACAAAAGTCAGGGTCCATTTGACCCGCTAAATATTGACCGATCTTTATCAACACAGGCATGCTTATTCTTTGGCCCGATCGCCTTCTCCATGTAAAAATTCACGATGTTTGGGTCATAATTGCGGCCTCTAGAGCAATCAGAAAATCAGATCCTAGATGCAAAATTACGTAAAGATTGGTCCATAACTGTGGCTGTATCGTGTTTACAAATTATAATGGACAGACGGACGGATGGACAGACGGACACAAATGTCTAGATCGACTCAGCTAGTCGAGATATAACGATCGGTATACTTAAAGGTGGGTCTAGGACCAATATTTCGCGGCGTTACAAACACTGAGATCAATACATTGAGCAAAATTATGTCGCAATCTAATAAATTTCGAGAGTTTGGTGCACCATTTACATAAAATCGGACGGATATATATGTATATGACAGCTATATCTAAATTTGAACCAATTTTCATCACTTTCAATAAAGTTCGTTCTTGGGCCAAATAAGTGAGCTGTGCAAAATTTCATCTCACTCGGATTATAAATCCGACCTGTACAGGTATGTCTTTGTGCATATGTTTGTAACAGGCAAAAGGAATCGAGATAGACCCAGGGTTCCTTTTGCGAATATGCATAGAATCACTTTCTGAGTCGATTTTATTTCTGTTAAAAAAGTACAGGTCGCATTTCGATTAAATTTGGCACAGTTCACTTATTTGGCCCAAGAACGAACCCCATTGGAGAAAATCGGTTCAGAATTAGATATAGCTCCCATATATAGTTTCGTCCGATTTTTTGTTGGAATCGGTTCAAATTAAGATATAGCTCCCATATATATATATATATATATATAGTCGTCCGATTTTATGTGAATGATGCACCAAACTCCCAATATTTGTCCGATTGGCACAAAATTTTGCACAGAGTTCTGAATTAGGTCCAGACTGATGTCTGCGAAGTTTTGTTAAAATCGGTTCAGATTTGGATATAGCTCCCACATATATAGTTTCGTCCGAGTTTATGTGAATGATACACCAAATTCCCAATATTTGTCCGATTGGCACAAAATTTTGCACAGAGTACTGAATTAGGTCCAGACTAATGTATGTGAAGTTTCGTTGAAATCGGTTCAGATTTAAATATAGCTCCCATATATAGTTTGTCCGATTGGGACAAAATTTTGCACAGACTTCTGAACCATATTCAGACTGATGTTTGCGAAGTTTTTTTTTTAAATTGGTTCAGATTTAGATAAAGCTCACATATATAGTTTGGTCCGATTTTATGTGAATGATGCACCAAACTCCCAATATTTGCCGATTGGGACAAAATTTTGCACAGAGTATTGAATTAGGTGCAGACTGATGCCTGCGAAGTTTTCTAAATTTGAACAAATATTTGTCGGATTGAGAAAAATGCTACTGTGTGATAACGTTTTTTGAAATCGGTTCAGATTTTGATATAGGGCTTATATATATATATTAGTTCGATTTTATGTAAATGGTGGTAACACGAAATTTGGCAGAGGGTAATAAATTGAATATAGTTATTACAAAAAACAAATGGTGTATGCAACGGTTATTCAATTGGATCAATGTGCTCCCATACATAATTTAACTCGATTTCATACAAATGGTACACCAAAGAATCCAAGTCTGTCCGTTTGACATGCAATTTTTCATTGATTTCCGAATGGTATGTGTATGGGGGTTTTTTCAATTGGTTGACATATCTATCTAGGTAGCACATTTAATTTCGCCCGATATCATCTCAATGGTCCTCCAAAGATTTTATGGCCGTTCTATCAACAGGATATTGTAGATATTAACATGTCTTGCATGTACCCAAAGTGGTGAAGGGTATTATATAGTCGGCCCCTTACTGGTTCAAATCAAAACTTTGAATTTCCTGCCGTACAATATATTGAAGTCAGGAATTTCTATGTCCACAGCTTTCCAACCAAAGGAAATCCGTAAGAATTCTGTAACGAACTGTTGATCGATTGTTTAATAGCTACAATTTAGCATCAAACCAAAATTTGCCACACAAAAATAATACTCTTAATTTTCATAACAGCTTCTATGAAACTCTCATTTCCAAAAAACTCTCTTATACTACAAACCATTGCAATTGAAAGCTTTCCCATTTGTAAAATTTTTGTAGCATAGCAACATTTGTTCAACACTCCGTGTAAAGGAGAACATTGTGAGAGAAGAGACAGAGTTGAAAGTTGTCTGCGTAGTAGAGAATGAGCAGGACAAAACAAAACAACTTTGTTTACAACATCATGTCAAGGAGAACATTCAGAGAGAGAGAGAGTTGGTGGGAGAGAGAGAGAGGACAGAGTTGAAAGCACTCTCCGTAGTAGAGCAGAAGATGCAAAAAAAAAAACAATATTTGTGTGTTGTTGTTTTCCTTGTAGCTATTGTTAGCACATCTATACGTATTACTGACTGGACGATTACCGAGCTGTAATAGTCACATTTGGGATATGACATAGTCAGGACGTCTGCTACGGGTTCACGACGTATACGAGAAAAACAGAGAAAAAAGACGCAAAAAAGCTTTCACAGAAGTAGACTGAAGAAAAAAAAACCAAATTGACAAACAAAGAAGCAGAAAAAGAAAAATCAGTTAAAGGAAATAAAACACGCTGCGACACACACAGAGAATAATACGAACAGTGTGTGTGTTTGAGTGAGTGAAATAAGTGGAAAGAAAAACAAGACAAGGCTATGTTTAACCTCTGAAAAAAACCTGTGTTAACAGTAAAAAAATAAGCATATAAAAATCTCCGTTATAATATATGAAACAAGAAAAGCCAAAACAACAAGAGCAACAAACAGTCATCGTCAGGAGAATCAGCTGCAGTACGTTGGGATACTGAAGCAGTGGCAAAAAGTAATTGAAAACGTATTAAAGCAGGTAATTATTCTGGCAATCAAACAAGCAGCCAACCATCTATCCTTTCGTTTGACATCGGCAGCATGGTGAGAAAGTTGTTTTCTGTTGTTGTTGTTGGTTTCGTGTCCTGCTTGTGATAATATTGAACATGATGATGTTGATGATTGTGTTTATACCCTTCACCACACTGTGGTACAGGGTATTATGTCTTTGTGCATATGTTTGTAATAGGAAAAAGGAAACGAGATAGACACATGGTTCCTTTTGAGAATATCCATAGAATCACTTTCTGAGTCGATTTATGCATGTCCGTCCGTCTGTCCGTCTGTAGATGTTAAATTGTAAACAAAGTACAGGTCGCATTTATGATCAAATTTTGATGAAATTTGGCACAAGTCACTTATTTGGCCCAAGGACGAACCCTATTGAAATTGGGAAAAATCGGTTCAGATTTATATATAGCTCCCATATATATTTTCGTTCGATTTCATGTAATTGGGGAACCAAAGTCACTATATATCTTTCGATTTGCACGAAATTTGGCAAAGAGTACCGAATTAGGTCCAGAATGATGTGTGCCAAGTTTCGAGAAAATCGGCTCAGATTTAGATATAGCTCCCATATATAGTTTCGTCCGATATTATGTAAATGGTGCACCAAAGTCCCTGAAAATCATTCGATTTGCACGAATTTTGGCATAGTGTTCTGAATTAAGTCTAAAATGATGTTTGCTACATTTTGCGAAAATCGGTTCAGATTTAGGTATAGCTCCCATATATATTTTCGTCCGATTTAAGGTAAATGGTGTACCAAAGTCCCTATATATCTTTCGATTTGAACGAAATTGGGCATGGCGTACTGAATTGAGTCTAATATAATGAGTGGTAAGTTTCGCGGAAATCGGTTCAGATTTTCATATAGCTCCCACATTTGCATATGTATTCGTCCGATTGTAAAAATTTTTTGTCCGATTACCGCGAAATATTACACAAGGTATCAAATTTAGACGAACGGGTGCCTGATTGAAATTAAATTTTAACAATTTGGCGTACCGAATAGCGTGTATCAATTTTGCTGTAAATCGTTTTCCATAAATTTGTTCCATGGTACGCAGGCGACTTTGAATTTGCACGAATGAAATTAAATTTATCATAGGTTGCAGAAATACATGAGTATGTTCCTTCGACATTAATATGCAATTGTAAGGATTCATATTTACAATATACCCAAATGATGAAGGGTATACATAGGGACTTTGGTACACCATTTACCTTAAATCTGACGAAAATATATATGGGAGGTATATCTAAATCTAAACTGATTTTCATGAAACTTAACAGAAGTCATTCTAGACTTTATTCAGTACTCAGTGCCAAATTTCGTGAAAATCGAAATATATATAGGTACTTTGGTACACAATTTACCTTAAATCGGAAGAAGATATATATGGGAGCTATATATAAATCTGAACCAATTTTCATAAAATTTAACAAACATCGTTCTAGTCTTAATTCAGTACGTTATGCCAAATTTCGTGAAGATCGAAGGATATATAGGCACTTTGGTGCACCAATCGGGCGATGCTATATATGGGGACTATATCTAAATCTGAACCTATTTTCCCGAAACTTTGCACACATCATTCTAGACTTAATTTAGTACTCTATGCCAAATTTCGTCCAAATCGAAAGATATATAGGGACTGTTACCTTAAATCGGACGGAGATATATCTAAATCTGAACCGATTTTCTCGAAACTTGGCACACATCATTCTGGACCTAATTCAGTACTCTGTGCCAAATTTCGTGCAAATCGAACTATATATAGGGACTTTTCTACACAATTTACCTTTAATCGGACGAAGATATATATGGGAACTAAATCTAAATCTGAACCGATTTACATGAAATTTGGCAGACATCATTCTATACCTTATTCATTACGCTGCGCCGAATTTCGTGCAAATCGTAAGATATATAGGCACTTTAGTACACCATTTACCTTAAATCGGACGAAAATATATATATGGGAACTATATCTAAATCTGAACTTATTTTTCCCCAATTTCAATAGGGTTCGTCCCTGGGCCAAACAAATGAGCTGTGCCAAATTTCATCCAATTTGGATCATAAATGCGACCTGTACTTTGTTTACAATTTAACATTGGCAGACGGATGGACGGACGGACGGACGGTCTGACATGCATAAATCAACTCAGAAAGTGATTCTATGCATATTCTCAAAAGGAACCATGGGACTATCTCGATTATTTTTGCCTGTTACAAACATATGCACAAAGAAAAATCATTCCATATAGCTGTAAGGACTGTAGCCTCAACTATCCTTTAAAAATTTGATAAAATAAAATAAATAAAATCCATCTTTTAAAGTTCATAGAAGAAAAATATTTAGAAAAATCCAATTCAACACAACTTGAAATATCGGCTATTATTATAATTATCTCCCCAAATTCTGTTAATATCTTTATTAAACTTCAATTACTTATCGAACAGAATATAAAAATTCGATTACTTACCCTCTCTCTCATAAAAAACCCCAGCTGCATAAATTTTTTTATTTCATTGAATTTGTTATTGTAATGAAGCAATTGATGTCATGATTCAATAGCGAATGAAATTATTTTCATAAAAAAATACATCCCGCAACGTCTATATGGCCTCTGACAGTCTTTAAAGATGTCTGCTGCTGATGATATTGAAAGCTTTTGTCACTTAATTTTTATTTATTTACTTTTTTTCATGCTTTTATCTTATTTCCTGGAAATAACCGTGAACATGTAATTAGAAAAAGGTAAATTTGAAAAAAGCGAAATAATGAACAAAAAGTGGAGGATGATGATGGGAAATAAAAAAATGATGAACAAAAACCCTGGTACTTGTAGATATCAGGGAGTGAGTGTGTGTTGCTTGGTTTGGTTGTAATAATGTTGCAGTGCATATTTATGTATGTATGTAAAGCTTACTGTTTCTATTCCCCCTATGTTTTGTTTTGGGATAGTGGCAAAGAGAAGTGAAAGGTGTCGTCGTTTTTTGGTTGGTTGGCAGACTGGCAGCCAGTTATAGAAGCAGCCAAACGTAGCGATTGTAAAACACATGACAACAACGCCAGCCAAACTAAAAATTCATTAAATTTTTTTTTATCGTTGTTGTTGTTTATGTTGTTAATTTTTGTTAGCGAAAATTGTTGCCAAAAACAAAGTACCCCTTTTATTCTTCTTTCTTTTTCCATTACACTGTGTTCAGTTATAAAAAAATTCCTGCTTTATCAACTCTTTTTGATTACAATTTCACAAAAATAAGCAATTTATGCTCGTAAGACTATATTTTAAAGAATATTTATTCAAGGCCCTGAATTGGGGTGGATTTTTAAATCGTGGATTTTTAGAGGAATATTTTGGATTTTTTAAAGAATATTTTTTCAAGACCTAGAATAGGCGTGGATTTTTTAAAGAATATTTTTTCAAGACCTAGAATAGGCGTGGATTTTTTAAAGAATATTTTTTCAAGACCTAGAATAGGCGTGGATTTTTTAAAGAATATTTTTTTAAGACCTAAACCAGGAGGTGTTTTTTTCTATAGAAAAATCTCCTCAGGTCATTCACCACACTGTGGTACAGGGTATTATGTCTTTGTACATATGTTTGTAGCAGGCAGGTTTGTCCGTCTGTCCGTCCATGTATTTTTGTCAACAAAGTACAGGTCGCATTTATGATCCGAATTGGATGAAATTTGGCACAGCTCATTTGTTTGTCCCAAGGACAAACCCTATTGAAATTGGAGAAAATCGGTTCAGATTTAGGTATTGCTTCCATGTATATGTTCGTCCAATTTAAGGTAAATGGGGCACCAAAGTTCCTCTATATCTTTCGACTTGCATGAAATTTGGCACAGCGTACTGAATTAAGTCTAGAATAATGTGTGCTAAGTTTCGTGAAAATCGGTTCAGATTTAGATATAGCTCCCGTCTGATTTAAGGTAAATTGTGTACTAAAGTCCCTATATATCTTTCGATTTGCAAGAAATTTGGCACAGCGTACTGAATTAAGTCTTGAATGATGTTTGCAGAGTTTCGTGAAAATCGGTTCAGATTTAGATATAGCTCCCATATATATATATATATATATATATTTATCCAATTTAAGGTAATTGGTGCATCAAAGACATTATTTATTTTTCGATTTGCACGAAATTTGGCATAGGCTACTGAATTGGGCCCAGAATGATGTGTGCTAAGTTTCGTGAAAATCGGTTTAGGTTTATATATAGCTCCAATATGAAATACTGAATGAGGTCAAAGTACTGAATTAGGTCCAGAATGGCGTGTGCGAAGTTTCGAGAAAATCGGGTCAGATTTTTGTATAGCTCCCATATATATTTTCGTCCTATTTAAGGTAAAAGGGTCTCCAAAGTCCCTATATATCATTCGATTTGCACGAAATTTGGCATGTTAGAATTGGGTCCAGAATGATATGTAGTTATGTTGTACTAAAGACCCATAGCTAGGCCGATTGGCAAAACGTACTGAAATAAATATAAATTAATCTCGGACAAGTTTCTTTGAAATCGGTTCAGATTTAGCTATAGCATAGCTTCCATATATAATTTCGACCTTCTCATGTTGATTGTAGTACCCATTACCCATTGATTGATATTACATTTTAAACAAAGAAGCATACCAAATAGCGTGCGTAAAGTTTGCTTAAAGTCTATTTACAAAGTATGGAATAGATTGCAGAATGGCATGTGTAAGGATTGATGTTAGTCGGTTTACTTATAGATAAAGATCGCATTTTTAAGTTCGTTCAATTTCATGTCAATGTCCTTCGAAAATACGACATCTGTAAAGATACATATGTAGAATATCCCCAAAGTGGTGAAGGGTATCACATTGTCGGCCCAGTCCGACTTTACTACTTTCCTTACTGGTTTAAACTTGATTTACAACATTCAAATTATTTGATCATATATACCATACAATCATACAATGATTCATGTTACAAAGTAATTGTATTTTGGATTTGACCTAACCCATGTCTGGAGGTCATTGTATCTTAACCTTTCCTTCACATTGGAATTAAATCATAAAAACAGAACTCTAAACAAATTATACCATCAATATCCTCGATAATTGTGTGCAAAAATTTAATTCACACACAGAATCCAAATTTCATTCCTTGTCGAGGATGTTTTTTTTTATTATTCTTTGTTCGTGCACATTTTTCCCACACATAAAATGCAGACATAAAAATTACTTTGTGTGTGCCAAATGAATAACCAAACAATCTGTCGTGCTTTGTTTAGCATTAAATTCGAACGTGACGTGGTGGTAGCGACAAATTGTCACACATATACCACTGCCAACAACGACAATAACAAACGCCCCCAATTTCTTTGGTTTCCCTCTTTGCCAGACACATTGATATACATATCAAGATTTATATGTGACGGTGGTAGGCGAGGTTGAAATAAAAGTTTCCTTTGTTTCTGCTGCAGCTGCTTCTGATACTCCTGAAAGAGATTGATATTCAAATGTGAAACATTAAAAGTCTAGATTTTGTTGTTAAATAAATTGAATTCCAAAAATAAACAACAGATCCCTAAATGAGTTGAAAGATATACATAAATAAATGTGGCGGTATATAAGTATATGTATAAATATATATATATATATATGTATATATATTTACTTCTTTCTTCATTTTCTGTGGCAAGGTTCGGTGGGTAAGCCAAACATTTTCTTAATATTTGTTTTGTTATATCGAAAGCATTTATTTGTTTAATTGTTGTTTGAAAATTTTAAATTAAATTTCCTTTAATGTGGATTAAACCAAAAATAGAAGGAGTTAATTTCGTTCACAGGAAAAAAACAAATTTTCAAATTTTAATTTCCTTCAACATGGATAATTTGAATATCTCTTAGCTGAACTCATATTTATTTTGGACCTGATGGATATAAAATGGAAATTATTGAAGCTTTAAAATTTAAGACTTTTTAATGCGATAAATTAAATTGGGTATGATCAAATTTATGGCATTTTTGGAAAAGTTCGACAGGGTCGACATAAACATATACGGAAAGTTTTTTTTTTGGAAATGCAGTAAAACTGATATAAAATCATATAAGAAAACTTTGTGAAACTCTTTAAAAATACAAAGTTGGTAAATGAGGTTATATGAATTTGTAGATAGGGCCGATAGTTATTTTAACCCTACGAATAAATAATCGGACTCATATGAACAAAAATAAAAATATAATATATATATCAAATTTGGAGGAATCATTACAAAATCCAAATTTTTATAGCCTTCACAACACTGTGTTACAGGGTATTATGTCTATGTGCATATGTTTGTAACAGGCAAAAGGAAACGACATAGACACATGGTTCCTTTTGAGAATATGCATAGAATCACTTTCTGAGTCGATTTATGCTTTCTGTCCATGATAAATAACAAAGTACAGGTCGCAATATCGAATTGGATGAAATTTGGCACAGCTCATTTATTTGCACCCTATTGAAATTAGTAAATATCGGTTCAGATTTGATATAGCTCCCATATATATTTTCAGCGATTTAATAAGTTCCTATATATCTTTCGATTTGCACGAAATTTCGTGAAAATCGCTTCAGAGTTAGATATATATTTTATATATTTTCGTCCGATTTAAGGAAAATGGTGGACTAATATCACTAAATATCGTTCGATTTGCACGAAATTTGGCATAGCGTTCTGAATTGAATTTAGAACTATTAGTGTCAAGAGGCGTGAAAATCGGTTCAGATTAATATATAGCTTCCATATATATTTTCGGCCGATTTTATGTAAATGGTGGACCAAAGTCTCTATATATCCTTCGATTTGCAGGAAATTTAGCATAGCGTACTAAATACTGTGTGGTAAGTTCGACCCCAGAACCAATAAGAGATGATGGTATAGAGTGTATACTACCTAGCCAAGATGAGGTCATAAAATCAATTAATCGGCTCAAGAACAACAAAGCAGCAGAAGCCGATGTGTTACCAGCCGAACTATTCAAGTCTGGTGACCAGATGCTGGTCAGGAGCATGCACCAGCTGATTAGTACAATTTGGCTAGATAAATGCATGCCCAGTGAATGGAACCTCAGCATCCTGTGTCCCGTGCACAAAAAAGGAGACAAGACTATTGTACCAACTATAGAGGAATAAGTCTCCTTCCCATCGCGTATAAAGTGCTATCCAGTGTGCTGTGTGAACGATTGAAGCCAATGGTCAATGACATAATCGGACCATACAATTGCGGCTTCAGACCTGGCAAATCCACCATTGACCAGATTTTTACACTGCGCCAAATCCTGGAAAAGACCCACGAAAAACATATCGACACATACCTCCTATTTGTCGACTATAAAGCCGCATTCGACAGCCCTATCCGTTTAGATGTGTTTAAAGCCATGTCTGCGTTCGGCATTTCTGCAAAATTAATACGGCTATGCAGGATAACTTTAAGTGGCACAAGGTCAGCAGTTAAAGTAGGAAAGGACATATCGGAGCCCTTCAATACCGAACGAGGATTCAGATAAGGTGACAGTTTGTCGTGTGATCTATTTAACATCCTACTGGAAAAGGTCATACGAGACGCAAAGGTGAACAGAAATGGCACTCTGTACACCAAACAACACATGTTACTCGCCTACGCCGATGACATTAATATAATGGGTCGAACATTGCGACGGGTAACAGCCGTCTGCTAACCGTCGCCTTTGAACAAATTGAAAAGGATTCTGCCAAAGTGGGTCTGGCAGTAAACGGCGAGAAGACCAAGCTGATGGTATCAACGCGAAAGACGTAGACTCGGACCAACTGTGGAATTTGAGAACTACAGCTTCGAGGTAGTTAAAGACTTGATACACCTTGGTACCGCCATAAATAAAACAAATGACATCAGTTTTGAAATTTGGAGAAGGATTGTGATGACCAACAGATGCTACTATGGTCTAAGTAAGCAGTTTAGAAACAAGGCCACCCCCGCCAGACCAAACTCACACTTTACAAGACGCTGATACTACCCGTGCTATTATATGGATCAGAAGCATGGGTACTTGCGCAAGTAGATGATGCAGCTCTTGGGGTGTTTGAGAGAAAAATTCTCCGAAAGATCTACGTCGACGGTGAATATCGGCGTCGAATGAACCACGAGCTTTACAATTTATACGCGGACATCGACATAGTCAGTCGTATTGAGCTGCAGCGACTACGGTGGCTAGGCCATGTTGTGCGGATGAATGAAAATGCCCCAGCTCAAAAGGCATATCAAAATGAGCCTACTGATGGTTCCCGTAGAAGGGGAAGGCCACGAGTTAGATGGAAAGACCAAGTAGAAAACAACATCTTGGAACGTGGTATTCCAAATTGGTGGACTTGCGCACAAGACCGACGCGCTTGAAAATCTTTTTTAAGCTCGGCTTATGGAACAACCGTTCTGTAACAAGCCAGCTAAGTAAAGTAAGTAAGTTTCGACAACATCGGTTCATATTTCGATATAGCTCCCACATATACATATATATTCGTCCGATTTTACATAAGTGGTGCACCAAACTCCTGATGTTAGCTTCCATATGTATTTCGAACGGGTGTCTGATTGCAATTAAATTTTTAACGCCGAATAGCGTATATAAATTTTGCTATAAATCGTTTTCTACAAATCTGTTCCATGGTCTAAATCTGCCCGAAGGAAATTAAATTTATCAAAGACATAAGTACGTTCCTTCGAGAGTACATTGGATACATATGTAGAATATACCCAAAGTGGGGAAGGGTATCATATAGTCGGCCCAGTCCGACTTTACTACTTTCCTTACTGCTTTTTTTCAAGGGGACAAGTGTGGTTGCTTTAAAGGATTTTTTTTCAAGGGGCCTAACGTGGATCCTTCAAAGGATTTTTAATCAAGGGGCTAAGTCTGGATCATTTAAAGGATTTTTCCAGAGACCAAGAGTGTTTGCTTTAAAGTATTTCTTTTCAAGGGGCCAAATATAGATCTGCAGACATATAGAGCTATACTGTTTCGCTCACTGGTTTCCTTGTCGGTTTTTGGAATATCCACCTCATGATGGAAGGTTGTTGATGTATTTTACATTATTCCGGTTCTGACTCCTCTGTTTCTAAGTTCAGGAAGGTAGCAATCCGCATCGTCTGCGTCCAAAAAGATTCCCGAAACAGATGAGTGGGTTTAGCAGGCCAGTTAAAGAGATGCAGTGTATCGTGATGTCCGAGGTCACACGCAGGGCATGTATTTGATCAATTCGGGCCCAATTCGAATTGTGGCGGCTGCACCATCCTGATCATAATTGGGTTGAAACCACTCTCGTTTGTCAAGGCAGCTGTCGTTCTTCTGCTGCTATAGCTGGTGGGTGGCTCCAAGTACTCCTCCGTTGGAGGAAAATATATATGGGATCTATATTTAAATCTGAACCGATTTTCATTCTAGACATAATTTATTGCGCTATGTCAAATTTCGTGCACATCGAAAGATATATAGGGACTTTGGTGTACTATTAACATAGAATCAGACGAAAATATATATGGGAGCTACATCTAAATTTGAACCGATTTTCACGAAACTTAACACACATAATTCCAGACTTAATTCAGTGCTATGTGCCAAATTTCGTGCAAATCGAAAGATATATATGATGCCTTTGGTGCACCATTTACACAGAATCGGACGAAGATATATATGGGAGCTATATCTAAATGTGAACCGATTTTCTCGAAACTTAACACACATCATTCCGGTCTTTATCAAGTACGCTATGCCAAATTTCGTGGAAATCGAAAGATATATAGGGACTTTGGTGCACCATTTAAAGATAATCGGACGAATATATATGGAAGCTATATCTAAATGTGAACCGATTTTCTCGAAACTTAACACACATCATTCCGGACTTTATCAAGTACGCTATGCCAAATTTCGTGGAAATCGAAAGATATATAGGGACTTTGGTGCACCATTTAAAGATAATCGGACGAATATATATGGAAGCTATATTTAAATCTGAACCGATTTTCATGAAACTTAACACACATCATAAGAGACTCAATTGAGTACGCTGTGTCAAATTTCGTGCAAATCGAAAGATATATAGGGATTTTGTTGCACCATTTACATCAAATCGGAGGAAAATTTGTATGGGAGCTATATCTTAGTGCGAATCGATTTCCCCGAATCTTAACACACATCATTCTAGTCTCAATTGAGTACGCTGTGTCAAATTTCGTGCAAATCGAGAGATATATAGGGATTTTGGTGCACCATTTACATAAAATCGAAAGAAAATATGTATGGGAGCTATATCAAAACCTAAACCGATTTTTCCCAATTCCATCCAATTGGGAACATAAATACAATTTAACATGGACAGACAGACGGAAGGATGGACAAGCATAAATCGACTCAGAAAGTGATTCTATGCATATTCTCAAAAAGGAACGATGTGTCTATGTAGTTTCCTTTTGCCTGTTACAGACATATGCCCGAAGACATAATACCCTGTACCACAGTTGAGGTGAAGGATATAAAAAGTGTACAAGTGATTTGGAAAAATCCATAACAAATTCTAATTAATCCTTCTAGTTGGCTTATTTAGTCAATTCATTTCAATTTAGTTATTTATTAAATTTTATTATTTTCATTAAATCTTAACTTATCACAACTTCCCAAAATATGTTCTCTACCGATTTTATTACACCTTACGAACACTTCAAATAATTTGTTCACAGATTTTCTTATAAATACCGTAACGTGACAATACTAAATTAATTCTGGCAACACTTTTAAAATTATGCCCAGATAGTTATGTAGCCAAGAATGGAGGCAAGACCAAACAGAAGAAAGTAACACACACACATATACACTCTAATTTTTTTTTGCTGCAACTTTTCAGTTTAATAACTCTTTACAAATATCTCTCCAGTTCTGAATTTTCTCTCATTTGCGGCGTTAACAGTCCTCTCTTACATTGCGGAGTTTCTCAATAAGAAATAACAGTCTGCAAGTATGTTGTATTCCAAAAGAGCAAATATATATATGTGAACCAGAGAGAGAGAGAGAGCGAGTGAGTTTGAATCTCTTCGCAATATAAAAGCCCATAGAAAGTTTCATGCTCAACTGCATATTACTCGGTGTAAAGAAATGCATTACTAATTTGAACTATAAACTC